>NW_013666257.1:2351-14729 GCF_000517525.1 Limulus polyphemus
AAGCCGTCTCCAGCCATATTTAATTAGTATATTTAATTAGCTATACTGATTTCCAGGTTGATTATTAGTTTGGCTCGAAGTATGTAGCTTGTTCTTATCAGAAGTTAATAAGTAGCTTAAACTAAAATGTACATTAATTTGATCAAGAACGAAATAATGAATATCAAAAACAATGAAATAATAAAGAGTTATTATGTATTTAAAAACATGTATATAATTCTTCATAGGTGACGCCACCGTTAATTTGTAACTCAATTTCCTTATGATGTTTCCTTGAGTTTAATTTAAGAACTTTAACCTACTTATAGAAGTAGAGTATTAACATCAAAATTCATGTAATTTTGTACGATGAATTCTTCAAAGTCCATCCAAAATTTAAATATGAATGATTTGTTTTTGCAACTTGCAACATAATTGTGAGAAAATTTATTAAAATTGTTATCGTAATATCTTTTAAATTGAAGAGCGAGGGTGTGTGTTAATTGTTATTGTAAACTGTTGAGTATTTTAATTATAAGTTAAGTTTTTGTTATAATTAACTAATTTGTAATTTACATTTTTACAAGCCTACGCTTGACTCCTTGTGTAAGCAAAGTGTGTTGTAGAACTAAATTATTTGATTCTATTTGTACGGTCTAAGAGAAATGCAGTAGTACCCAATTATTTATAAGGACTAAATCATCAGTATAATCACCATAGCGCTTTTTGGTCATAAATCATAAAAAAAAACATAATAAAATCTAATAAGGTGATAGATTACAATCCAGATCACCATACCTTCTTTAATTACTGTTAAGAGTAAAATCACTAAACTAAGCTAAATATTCCCTTTCACCTAGAATGAACTATTGAACAACACGTTAAATAAACATTCAGTATCTAGCACTAGCACAGAATTAATTATTTCCAAAGCATGTATTTATTATTCTTACCTTATCATTTTGCTACTTAAGTATATATCTTGTGGTTGGTTTATTTAAATCCACAGTAAATTTTAGAATCTGTGAAACGTTGCTTCTAGGCCTTGTAATGCTTTATAAAATCCAAATCTTTAAGGTTCACTTCCTAGCTTACATTTCTTAAGTTGAATATCTGTATCATTCTAATAGTTTTATGGCATATACTTATCCTTTTTGTTATAAGCTGTCCCAAACTGATCGCATTATTATAAAAGAGGCCTTTTAAGTATTTTATACAAGGATTGAGATATGAAATTGAATAACTTTGTCTTCAGTTTCAAAATCTTGTTAAGTAGATCTACATGTGTAGATAATGGCAAGAGACATCTGTTGTGGTTTTTGTATTTAATATTTAAATCAAACACATTAATAATTCCAAAGAAGTTTAATTATGTACTCTCATCCATAAAATTATCTAAATAAATAATTCCTGCCACTGATAGACATACAAGCACAATCCACTTCATTGGTGGATGGATAAATGTGAAAAGTACAAAAACATTATGCTAAATTAAGTTTTTCCCAAAATTTAAGAACAAGTGTATATCTAAGTTTCTAGAATGCATTCTGATCTTTGCAGAGTTTCTAATTTTGTCATAATGCCTAAACTCAATCAGGTTCTTGTATTTTTTAAATCAACAATAATATTGTAATTTTATCTTGTATTCTCTAGTTTGACTGCATTTGGAACACTTGTGTTCAGTTTTAGTATTCTTATCTATATAGAGAAACATCACTAAAAATAATGATACTACAAGTATAGTAGGCTTAAAACAATTAACATATACCTAATAAAAAAGCGTAAACAGTTTTCTTTATTTTTGATGAAGTTTAGAGGGATTAAACATAATTTGATTCAGGTATTTGAAAATGTTTGGAGCTCAGCTTTATGTGTTTCATCTAATTAAATAGAAGATTTCCTGGAATAAGCACCCAGTGTACTTTTATAAATTTCATAAGTTGTGTCATTAACTCTGTGTGCGTGGCTGGAGGTCCAAGTGTGCATATTCACAACCTTTTACAGAGTGCCATTCAACATGGTATTATGCATTTGATGTCAGAGTTATCAACTATTCATTTTATCCTACATTTTTGTAGATGAGAGTAAATACCTGATACATTACACAGGAATACTACCAAAAACTGTAGTTATACATTTCCAAGGCTCTAGAGGCTAAACAAACTGTATGATGGACAAAAGTATTTTTTATTTTTCACATGAATATCACCTTTCACCCTGACTTGCTAGAGTCTGCATTGTCAATTCATAGATATACCTTGAGTAAAAATACTTTTGTAACACATGATTTTTTGTGTACAACAGACTTGTACATTTTACTAAGCATTTATTACATTTTATGTAATACATGCAGTAAATTCAAAAGTATAGTCAACATTCCTATTCCAATACAGGGTTGGTCCAATGCACAGTCAGTTAAAGTTAATAATGTTATGATCATAAAGATTAATAAATACTTTTGTTTGAACATGTCTTCCTCAGTACTAAGAGCAAAGTCCAAACTACCATCTTCTGTAGTATATATTGGCATTCATCTGTATTGACAGTCATTTTTATAACATCTGAATGAGTGTTATTTCACAAAACAATAATTTGACAAAAACTATAGTGCTATAAGTAATTATTTTTTTATTGTCTCTTTTGTTCATACAAAATTACTTGGAAGGAAGTCTTTTTTTTTTTACATTCACATGCACTCCCTCCACCATCAATTATATCATTTCATCTTATTCATTACTGTCCATTTATTTCTGATGTTGTATGTTAAGGTGATAAAAAGTATTTGTGAATAAATATTTGGTTAGTAATTTTCCTAATATAAAGTAGGTTAAAAAGTCAATAAGTGAAAAGAGGCTTAGAGTTGTTTTTTTTCACATATCAGGTTTTCACATAAAAAGTTTGTTAGAAAGTTTCATTTTGTTGATTTATAACTGGTCAGTAATGTCATAAAAGAAATATCCAATATTTTTGTCTATATACATTTTTACAGGACACAGAAATGCTGGTCAAAGAATATAGAATTCCAACCCCATTAACAGTGAAGGAATATCAGGTAGCTCAGCTGTATATGATTGCAGTAAGTTAAAATTTGTATTGGTTGATATTGTACAGTAATTAAGCTTACAAAATATAAGTAGTTGGTGTTCACTTAATAATTCAAGGACAGCAAGGCACCTGTCAGTCCAGTTAGGCTATTCCATTCATTAAACAAAAAACAAAATAAAATCAGACCTCAGAGCCACCCTAATCATTCAAATATTTATCAAACCTTCCTTTAAGTTAATGAAATAAGTTAATAATAGCTTTATATTGCTCCAAAACGAAAAATGTTATAAAATAGACCCTTGCTAAAAGAAAAAAAACAACTATTTTATAAAAATTTTTTATTGTTAGGGGAGGTCACCGAAGAGAGCATGACAACAGAGCAATTGGAAATTTGGAATGTCCTATTACTTTTCAGTAGGGGGGGGGGGTGTCAGTTGTTTGAATTGAGCATATCACTGTTGGAAATGCTACTATAAGTTGAAAGTGGTAAACAGATACATACATATATATACATATATATCACCTATTGGACAGCTATGGAACATTACATTTCATTATTTCACAGTCCCGTTATTTATGAATATGCATAGTTCCAAGAAGTTACCTTAAAGTTAGTTGTGGCTCAACAAACATGATTGCTGATTGGTTGGATTGCTTCTGAATGAGAAAAACTAGGTATCTGGGTTTTTCGAGTATGAAGCAAATAGTTGAAAACAAGAATCATGAAGGTGAATAATTGTCATAATGGACTGCCCGTTGCACTTGTAGCTAACAGGAGTGTATAAATCTTTATCAACAGTAAAAGCTAAAATTTTGTCTTTTGAGACAAATGTCAAAAGTGACACATTGTAAGTGCTGAGATTTGAAACACATTCGATGACAGCAAGTATGTTAAGTCAGGTGATAAATTATAAATAATTCTACCAGGACGATCTTGGTCTTTTTTATCATAATGTATTTAAAGTTATAATTTCTTTTTCTTTTTTTGAAGTTGATCATTACGTTTGCAATAAAGATACAGTTTGGAGCATTTTTAATCAGGCCAATTTAAAAAACAAATTTCGGCAACTGGTTTGAAGATTCTTCTCTTTACGAACAAAAACTTTCAAATGATGTCACTTTATTTGACCTTTGGTTGGAATACTTTGTTTAGTTTATGAAATGGTTTAGTTCAAAATGTGTTGAGTGTAAGTAAAAGTCGTCAAACTTATGGCTGAAGTGAATAATGAACCTTAACAATGTGTTTGTCTCTCAAAACGGTCACATAACATTATGTATTGATCATGTACTGGCCACAGGGTCAGTCCCCATTTTTATTTTTCACTCATTAAATAAAAAACGGAAAATAGATCATGATTTTTTTTGCATGGCACTTTTATCGAAAACTTCAACCATTTCAAATTTAATGAAGCATCAAAATACGTTCTCTAGTCGTTATAATTTTTAAAGTTAAACTGTCAACAATACTACACAATGACATCAGCAGTCGGAATTGGGCCGATTATGCTCTATAATTATCCGCAATCGATGATTTCTGATTATGACATGATCTGTAAAACAGTGATATTATGTTGTTGTGTTTTTGGCTAGTGCAGTCTGCAAAGTTGGATTCAAAAGGGTTTGTAATTTTAATTGCCTGTTTTTGGAAAGTGTTGACAAAAAAAACTTGTATGAACATCTTTCAAATGTGTGAGCCTTGATGCAGGCTTGGTGTCATATATAAAAACTTTAAAAAAGTAGCAGTCATCTTTATAAAAGTTCAAATAATCACTATATTTCAAATTTTGTAAATGAAATTTCGTACATCAATTCTATTACACTGATACAAAAGTTTGAATATTGGACAAAGTGATGGCATTCTTATTAATGAAAGTACTTTGAATACATGGGCATTCATAGTGATGACGTTTGTGGATTGTGGTCCATTCATGGTTTATCATAAGTTCTGCTCGGTTAAGAAATGCTTAGATTAAATTATGTGGAGTCAAACTTTTAATTGCTCTTTTGATTTTGAGGGACCACATGGGTTATCTAGCAGACACTTTTTATGGACCCGTCGGTATTTTTGGGAGCAATTGGCTCCCAAATCCCCACTACTTTCAAGCCTTGTATTTACAAAATATAATTTCTCTGCAAATAAATATTTTAAGTAATGTTAAAAGATAGTTTTGAAGATGGTGATAAATTGGCAAAGATAAACCATTAATCATGCTTGGAATACACTATAAAGTTTCCCTTATTGATTTGGCAGAAATTTTCAATGTTTTCTCTAATTTTTAACTTTTATCATGGAGGGTCGAGATGCAAAGAAAATACCGTTTACTAAAATAGAATAAGTTGTTTATTATTGATGTATGGTGTTATTGACAATTTAAATTAGAAACTCGTGTGTATTTGACAAAGACAGATTGGACTACAAAAAGTGTATCTTTTTTTTATATGATTTGAAAGTGTGAATACATTATGTGGTGAATCTTACAGATTTGTCTTTTTCTTATAAGCATTTATGAACTATATACATATAGTTTAATTGCAAAAAATAAAGTGATGAAAGAAAAAATTTTGTGTAGAAAGTGGTTTCATGCTGTTATAATTTATAAATATGGTAAATAAACTCTGAAAAATAGAAAAATTGATTCACAATATATGATATGGAAAAGTTTGAACTTAAGAGATAATTTTTAGGGTCTCTGTTTGGAAGTTTGTCATAATCATAAAAAAGCTTGCTAAATTTACAGGTCTGATTAATATAGCCTATAACCTTGAGTTTGGTCCTTCAGCTTTGCTCTTCTTGTCTAAATGGAGGTTAAATTCTAATAAGCAATAATTATGTTTTCATAAAATACAGAAAAAAAGTCGAGAAGAATCACAAGGAGCAGGAAATGGTTTGGAAATCCTGGTTAATGAACCTTATTATAATGGACCAGGGGGAAAGGGCCAGTACACTTATAAAGTTTACCATATTGATAGCCATGTACCTGGTGAGTGTAAAGTTAATTGTTTTAGGATGCAGTTTTTATAGAAAATTTAGTATAAATGTAATTTGTATACTAGAGATTCTAATTTCATAACCAACTTATTGATTTAGTTACTGGGATGAAACAGAACAATAAACAGTTGAATCCTACCTACCCAGCCTTATATGGGTAATTTTCTCTGTTTTTCTGATAACTTTCCTTTTCTAATTTGTATTATTATTTTTGAGGTTTTTAATTTTGAGTCGTATTTAGCGTCATGGGGCTTCTGAGGACTACAAGGTTTGCTTTCTCAACCTTTCAAGTCAATAACTCAGCCTTTGAAGAGGAGGGAATCACATCTGGATCTTTGATGAACCTCTTGTCACTGAACAGCTTGAAGGCTAATTTGGATGCATATTTTATATTCCTACCTTATACCTATCAATATTTATAGCTTTTTTCTCATGACATTAACCTAACACCAGAGGTGTCTGTTTAAAATCTATCTTAATTTCACTATGGCCCTAAAGTTTTCTGTGTAAGTTTTCTAACAACATACATGATGAATCGTCTGATCTTGACTTTAGTTTCTGTGATATTTGAGTTATTTTACTTATGTTTCCAATAGAATTGTATCTTCCTGTTAAAAGATATTGACCTCGGACCATTTCTTATCCCAAACAGAATTTTTCTCATCTAAACCTTCTGATTCAGAATCAGCTGTGACATTTTCCAATGTCAGTATTATGGCAGTATTTTCTTAAGATCCGTTTTTAGGTTACTATAGTTTATTTGGGGGGATGAGCCAGGGATCTTTCCTTTTTTTGAGTCACCATATGTTTTAATTCTTGTTTTCATTTTATCTTTCAGCTTTTCATAAGTTAATTTCAGTCACTTAACAAATCTGTTTTATAATCCATGTTTTTACTGTTTTCTGCACAGTAGCTTTCTTGGGAAGTGAGTAGACACAACAAAACTTTGTTCTGCCTCCAGTGGATTTTCCACTTCAGCTGCTTTCATCATATTTTGTACTATCCGGCTACCACTTTTCATTTGCTTGTCTTGTCCTGGATTTATAGTGTGAAACTAGCTGCACCTCTTTCATCACTTCAGCCTTTGTATAAAGTTTTTGGCAGAACTTCTTGAGCAATGCAATGAAATAACTTGCCAACAGACTGCTGTTCAAGCCTTGTTTTGTTGGTAGAACCTGTTGAGCTGTGCCTTAAAGTAGCTTGTCAACAGACTACTGTTCAAGCCTTGTTTTGTTGGTAGAACCCCTTGAGCTGTGCCTTAAAGTAGCTTGCCAAGAGACTACTTTCTGAGATTTATGAATTTGAATCTTTCTTTTGTATACATCTTAGAATGTTAAGAGTATCAATGAAACTAGATTCATTTATGTCTCTTCATGTTTTTGTTGTTTCCCATGCTACTGAGGTGGACTTGTACATTTAATATCCATACTTGTGATAATTAAACGATATTTTTTATTTCTCGTACTTTGATAGTCAAGGTATATCCCATCTTACTAAGGAAATTTACACATTTGCTCTCCTGTGAGATGCCAACTTTATTCTTTTGCATCTTTTCTCTAATGTGTACATCAAGAATTTTTAAAGATATTACTTAATTCTGTTAATTGAATTATATAGTATTTTTTAGTTAGTTTCTTTAAAATCAGGTAATTGTTAGTGCCTTAAAGATCTTCAAGTGCTACAACAGTGGTCAGAAAAAATTCGGAATAAAAATAGAAATAACATAAACTGAATTCTAAATCACCTGATAATTGAATTTACATCTGAGATGTAACTGTCTTAAGGTTCTTGCTGTTTGGCAGTGAATTTGCTGTTATGTATATCATTGTCTCAAATGTTCATTAACCCATCAAGCAAACATTGGATACAGATTTTGATACTCTAACCCACGATTTTAACTTGCTATACATTTAGAACTTGTCTATCATACAGTCAGAATAAAACTAGTTTGGCTTAATCTTGTTAACTAGTCAGCTCCTAATAATGATCTCTTTTGAGATCACAAAAGCAGACGAGTAAAGAAAAATCAGCTGAAAAACAAAATTAGATGAAAAACCTAAGAATTCTCATAACTTTACATTTATTTCAAAGGATTTTAATCATTTCTTGGGTATTGTGTATATTAAAACAAGTATGATACTACCAAGCATTACAGAATATTTGTTACTTTATCATTAAATACACTCTTTGATATTTTTTATATGAAACGTCTAGAAATGGAAACTCTAGAAAATTATTTTGTTAGCTTACAACAAATTAATATGTATAGGATTAATAAATATTTATACTTGAACATAGGAGTTTGTGAAGGATGCTTTAAGATGTAACAGCTGATTTTTAAAATGATAATATAAGAATACTGTAAGGAAAAAAACAGTGATTTTATTTAGGTGGTTGGACAAGTAGAATGCAGCATTTGTCCTATCTACATTTTGAATGCTGACCCTTAAGCACAAATAAATATTCTTCATGGATATTTGAAAAGGGGGATAGTTAGTATAAACATTTTGGTGTTCAGAAAGCAATTAATGAGCACAAATAAATATTCTTCATGGATATTTGAAAAGGGGGGATAGTTAGTATAAACATTTTGGTGTTCAGAAAGCAATTAATGAGCACAAATAAATATTCTTCATGGATATTTGAAAAGGGGGATAGTTAGTATAAACATTTTGGTGTTCAGAAAGCAATTAATGAGCACAAATAAATATTCTTCATGGATATTTGAAAAGGGGGATAGTTAGTATAAACATTATGGTGTTCAGAAAGCAATTAATGAGCACAAATAAATATTCTTCATGGATATTTGAAAAGGGGGATAGTTAGTATAAACATTTTGGTGTTCGGAAAGCAATTAATGATTTAGAAATTGTTAAAATACTGGTTAAAAATGTTGGAAGAGTTACATCTTTATTTTTTTTTAACAGGATGGATTAGACCATTTATCCCTACATCAGCATTGACCGTGAAAGAGGAAGCATGGAATGCGTATCCATACACCAAGACACGATATACTTGCCCTTTTTTAGAAAGATTCTCATTAGATATTGAGACTAAGTATTTTGATGATGCTGGTGACCAGAAAAATGTTTTCAACTTGTCTCCTTCTGAGCTAGAAAGCAGAGAAATTGGTGAGTAGACCAATACTTTCTGTTAGTTTTAGATTTAATTTCCATTAACTTATACTTCTTATTTTGCTACACTACATTGTTCTGTATTTTGTAACAAAAAAGAAAATTAATCATTATAATCTTTCCACACCCTTTTTAGTCTAATAATCACCTCAATTTATCTCAGTTGGTTCTAAGAAAATCAGCATTATCAAACAGCAGGATTTTTACAGGTTTCTTTTCAGAAGGTCTAGGGACACAAAATGATATTAGCATGTTTGTGTATAGTATTGTATATAGAAGTATTCTTAATCATAGAAATTGTAACAAAAAAACAAGTTTATTTGTAGGACCAAAATGTTGTATTAGAAATCCAGTATCTGGACTTTTTTTTTTAAACACATTATTTATCAACTGTAGTTATTGGACAAGACTGAGAGGTTCACCTAAACTTGACGTTGTCAAAAATTTAAAGCAAAAAGTGAACATGATGTCAAACATCCTGATACTTTTAAGATGTTTTCACAGAACAATTCATTTGGTCTTTATCATTTTGATGGTAAGCACCAGCACATAGTAGTCATCAGAGTTTATCTTTTCACTACTTATTATGAAGACTTGTAAATGTAGATGTTCTGTTGTAAACGTAAGCTGACTATATAACTGGAAGCAGGAAAATACAGCAGATCACACAAGTAATATTACTTGTAAATAGCTACATATAATGCCAGTTTCAGTTTACAGTAGATATCTCTTATTATCAGGTCACTTTCACAATCTGATTGGACTAAAAAAAGTTATTAAAAAATCTGAGTATGAATCCTTATAAAAATTTATAATATAAAGTATTATGGCATTTAAATGTGAAACTAGCAAATTGAACTTAAAAAAAAATAGTAGTGCAAATGAGGTTGTTGTCTTTTTTAGTGCAAAACTACCCAATGGGCTATCTGCACTGTGTCCACTGTAGAGAAGTTTGGAAATACTAGCTTGTCATCAAGCATTAGCTTGCCAAAGATTGTCCGTCAAGTATAAATGCTAGATTACACAACAGCTAATCTTTTTAACAAATAAAAAAATCATGGCCTTAAGAGATCCTAATATTTATTTCTATTAACTTTAGAATGCCAGCGTGGGATCATTTATCACTATGACCCCATACAAATTAAACCTGTACACTAAACTAACCATACTGGCATTCTTAGGATTAATTACCTTTTTTTTATATAATTGGCTGCCAATTAATCATCAAAAAGGTAATTAATATTTAATGATGATACTAACACAACTTTGCAAAAGAGGCACCTGCACATTTTTATGTCGGCACTACATTATCTGTGTAACTTTGCAAAAGTGGCCTTAATATATGTGGTGGTATTCCTCAGGTAATCTTGCAAAAGTACCACCTAAGCATCTATCTGTTTTCATATAGTGGCTGACAACATCTACAGGAAATGTGGACCAATGATGACAAACGTTCACCAAAACATTTTTCAACAATTGATTGTTTTGTGAAAGTGAAGGAAATTGTAAGTTTTAGCTGTAAACTAAATCACTTTAAAAAAAAAGTATCGGTATTATCCAGTTTTTCATTATAAGTTTGGTTGGTTTGAAACAGGAACCTTCATGCTTATCTATACACAACAAGGCTGGGGAATTGGTTCTAAATGACTGTTGTGTATCTAATTCTACGGTTATGTCTAAATGTGGCTAGTGAGTAACCCTCTCTCCTAGAATTCATTTACAAAATTCATACAAGTAACATCCATTTTTAAAAAAATACAGAGCTCTGAAACTAAAGAGTGTCCTGCAGTAAGTATAACTTTAGCTCTGCAGTAAGTGTAATGTTGTGTAAATATAAAATTTGGTATTCAATCCCCGTAGTGGACACAGAACAGATAGCTTACTTTGTAGTTATGCACTGAAACAGGAAATGTGAACCAGTGATGACAGATATTCATCAAAACATTTTTTCGGCAATTGATTGTTATGTGCCAGGATGTATCAGACTCATTATTCCTAAATCAGTGCTGTCTGTGGAACAGGAAGCATGGAATGCTTATCTTTACAACAAAACATGAGACAACTGCTCTTTTTTTGTGGAAAGATTCTCATTAGATATTGCAACTTAAAATTGAGTTATTTCAGCTATTTATACATTGTTAACTCCCCCCTCAAGCATTCACAACTTAACTGACAGGTATCTGATTTCAGAAAAACAGGTAGCAGACTTAATTCATGCATATATCATTCATAAAGGTAAAATGACTGCCTTCTCTCTATATATACAGTATTCCTTGGTTGCTAAACATGTGATGAGATAAATTAAATGTGTTTTTTACAATATTACTTAGTACAGCTTATAAGCAGGAAGGTACCAACATTATGTCTAAAGTATATGTAGTACTATGTGGACCAGTGATGATTGGAGATTAGTGTATAATCCCTGCCACATTTTATACATTTTATTTTAAGGCTTGTATTTTTTTTATTAATATAGATGTTATTGATATGGTAAAGGACCAACTCTATGGAAATGAATACAAAGAGGAGGAGGATCCAAAGCTTTATGTTTCTAAACATACTGGTAGAGGTCCACTCTCTGACACCTGGGTGCGAGAATACAGGGAAGCACCCAAGACCGATGGAAGAGCTATAATGTGTGTGTATAAGTTATGTAGAGTGGAGTTTGGGTACTGGGGAATTCAGGGCAGGATTGAAAGATACATTCATGATGTAGGTATGTGAAAATACTGACTATAAAATTTATTTCATCTGTTATTCTGACAGTGAATGTGAAGGATTATTATTGATCCAATCATGTATACCTTAATGTTTAAAAATTCAGTCTAGTACTATTTTCATTTGATGTTACATCATACTGAATTTATTTTGTTAGGTTCTAATGTTTGTTCATTATAGCGTATTATCTTCTCAGTGGTTTAAATTTTTACCTGCACTGGTGTAAATTTTCATACTGTTCTCTCTCGTTATTTAAATGATTGTCTGCTTATGTTACAGTCTGAGAAAGTTTACAAGTGAGATACAGATCTCTCATTACTAAATGTTCCAGATTTTAGTTAACTTATGAAATTTTTCATATATCATTTTTATTGAGTTACTGATGTGGTCTTTTTTTCTTCAGTTGAAACAGAATTTTTCTTAGTTAGTAAGTACAAGCATATCTATCATTCTTAAAATTTTGTTTTAAATTAGCACATAAATATAAGTATGCAATATAATTTTTTAAAGACA
>NW_013666257.1:14809-30624 GCF_000517525.1 Limulus polyphemus
TAGTAAGTACAAGCATATCTATCATTCTTAAAATTTTGTTTTAAATTAGCACATAAATATAAGTATGCAATATAATTTTTTAAAGTGACATCTTTTGGTGTAGCTAAAATGTTTTTATTTTTTGAACTAGTATCCACATCAGTCCTAAAAACCCATCTCTAAAGCTAGTCTCATGTATAAAAACATAAATAATATAATTTTTATTACAACATGTAACTTTAGCCTTACATTTGAGCTTGTCGTGAATTTTAAACAAGTTATTCATTTCCATTTTAATTACACAAAAGAAGCAGTGTAGAATGGAGTGTAAACAAATATAAACTTCACACAACTCAGGCATTCTAAATGTCTACAGAGTGACAATAAGTGATAAATTAAAATTATGCAATTAAACAGTGAGGAATTTCAAAAAGTTCTAATGCTGGATTTAACAACGTAGTAAAGAAGTTTAAATGAGATTTAGTATATTGATGTTGATTACATTTTCACTGAAGTGATACAATAGAAATACATTGTATAAAACATTGCAAATACATAGTATGAGTGGTTTAGACTCAGTGACTGTAAATAATGCCTGAGCTGAAAGTAATTTAATTTTATACTAAGCTTTTGAGAGATATGAGATATTATTATAAATCAGTTTATGAAATTTGTGTTGTATACTTAACCATGACCAAATAGAATGCCTTTGGGCAGACTAGGATAGCAGAAAAAAAACAATCTAATTGGCTGAATAGGGCTGATTAGAGTGTTAAATATTTTTCCTATTTTACCTTGTCATTCAATGTGTATTTCTGTACTTTTTATCCTAAAACCATAGTTATATTTTCATTTCTTCTTTACATCAATCTCCCAAATGGAGCTTCTAGCTTTCTGGAGATTCCTGGCTTATTTTTAAATATTATGGAAAATCCGTATGATGTCTGTAAAGAAAATAAGGAACATGTGAATGGTGGGATAGATCTAAACGAAGTGTGACAAATATTAATATTTCAACGGAGAATTACCTTACCTTTTGATCAGTATTGAAATAGTAATCGCAAGTCATTATTTTGTGGTGTGTTTATCTGAATTAATATCAAGATTATGCACATCTCAAGAATGATATAATCAAGAATTGTTGTTTTCAATTAAATAACTTTATTTAATGTTAGACACGCATTGCACATACATATTTACAGTTGTGTCTTTCTTTAAAAAAAATTCACATTTGTCAGTTGATAAAATGGAATTTACATAGATGTACACATTTTTGGTGTGGACCAGTTAAACCTGAAAAGGACCATTTAGAATCTCTGGAAGACCAGTTAGAAATTGTGCAAATTTCTGATCTTGGTGTAAATGTATATGAATGTGTGACTATGGAATGAAGTGTTGACTGGGTGTACAGGATTTCTCATCTATATCATCCACCAGACTTGCTGGAGCTGTGAAACATTACCTAGACCTTCAGCCAATGTCTCAAAGAGGACGTGCAACAATGTTGTAAAGCAGTGTTGGCCAATTTTGGTGGATGTAAACATTGTGAAAACACATTGTTCATATTCCTGGGCTATATTGTTGCCACAGCCACTTTAAATCTAGGGGATGTAGCATGTCATCTTGTTATTGCAACCACTTCCAAACTAGGGGGATATAAAATGTTGTGTTGCTGTTGCAGCCAATTCCAAACTAGGGGGATGTAAGATGTCATGTTGTTGTTGCTGCCTGTCCTAAGCTAGGGAGTGTAATATGTTATGTTGTTGCTGCTGCCTATCTTAAACTAGAGGCGTGTAACATTTTATGTTGTTTCTGCTGTCTGTCTTAAATTAGGGGGTATAACATGTTATGTTGTTGCTGCTGCCAGTCTTAAGTTACGGGGGTATAACATGTTATGTTGTTGCTGCTGCCTGTCTTAAGTTAGGGGGTGTGACATGTCATATTGTTGCTGCTGCCAATCTTAAGCTAGGGTGTGTGTAATGTGTCATATTGTTGCTGCTGCCCATCTTAAGCTAGGGGGGGTATAACATGTTATGTTGTTGCTTCTACCTGTCTTAAGTTAGGGGGTGTAACGTGTCATATTGTTGCTGCTGTCTATCTTAAGTTAGGGGGGGTATAACATGTTATGTTGTGAACATAAATTTATTATAGGTACCATTATCAGGAAGAGTAGATTTTCTTTAAACCTAATTTTTTGCTATATTGTTTGATCTTAAACTTTTCATGCTCTGTCCTCTGTTATTAGGAGATTAATTGTTTTGGAAGAAACTTTGTGAAATAATATGATTGTTTGTTTTTGATTTTTCACTTGTGCATTGTTTCATTTTAGCACTGAGAAGGACTTTGTTGAGAGCCCACAAACAGGTGTGGGCTTGGCAAGATGAATGGTTAGGAATGACAATAGAGGATATACGATCGGTGGAAAAGGAAACACAACTATACCTTGCTAGGACTATGTCTATAGCAAATAGACAGAATTCATTAGAACAAGAATTTCATGACTGCTGTCAATCACAGAATGAAAAGGCAGAGTCATGTGATATTAACTTAGTCTCATCAAATAATCCATCAAAATCTCTAGATAAGCCTTGCAACTTGATCAAACAAAAAACTGATGATAGATTATCATTTGACTATAAGAACACAGCTAAACACCTGACTGAAGATTTTTCTGAAGAAAAACAAATTACAGAAAGGTTGAGTCAGGAAGTGGATGTTCTTGAAATTAACAGGAAAGATTGTGAAGGAATATGTTCTCAAAATGGGTTAGATCTTTCTGAATATTCTGCAGGTAAAGTGTTAAAATTTTCTATTCTTATATCTATATTGCCAGTTGTGCTAGTTGGACTCTTACAACAGATTATTGTTATTTGTTTTAAAAATTATCAGTAAATATTTCTCAAAAAACATCTAATAAACGTACACTTTGTTTTTAAGTTATTTTCCACATGTCTTTGTTTTTTTTCTTGATTGTAATTTTATTTTGTGAAGATCTATGCTGTAGGGCTATAGTCAAGATCCACGGTCATCAGATAGAGCAACTGACCGGATGTGGCAACATGAATTGTAACGGCATGTTGATGCTCCGAAATTATAGTAATAATACATACTCATCCTTTTAATTCACCTTTATCCAGCATATTTTCATTGATCTGTTCTGCGTGATTCCAAAAACCAGAACTGGAACAGTAAGAGTCCAATAAAGTGTAAAAAAGTCTCACTAGCTGTTAGAGATTTCATACATGCCACATGAACAGGTACAATAATGTATCAGTAACAGAGAAAGCAACAAGTACATATTGTGAATATTATTTAATATATGAATTATTTGTGAATATAGAAAACAATTATAAGCAAACAAAGACATCTATTTACGATTTGAATTCACATTATTTCTAGTGGTATACTACTTACACTAATAAAGGTTCTACTTTGTGGGTTCTTTTAAATAAATTTAACCTTGAGAAAATTTAGTTTAACGCGTTTGTTTCTGTATTTACAAGTTATCTAGGTACAGTACATGTATATGCTCAATTATCATGCATTATTTTCTGATAGATTCAATAATACAATAACAACTTTTACAATAGGCAAGTTCTGAATGTAATAATTACAATGTCTCGATCTCTGATATCGAGTTATTATCGGGTAAGAGCTATATTCAGAAAGTTGCAATATTGTATTTTTGGACTAATTATTAGTTCCTCACTAAACATTCATCTTCTATCAAATGTTCAGCTGAGATGGTTTGATTAAATTGTGGCATTAGTTTTTCTGTTCATCCCTTGCATTTGTTAGATAAGAAAGATCAGTTGTTATAGAACCATTCGCTTGTTAGACATAAACTGATCAAATTTTGAACTATTTAGTGGTGAAGTCAGTCAGTGAGTAAATTTATAATTCTTGATGTTTCTTGTGAAGGTGTACTATCTTTAAACATTTGTCTTTAAATATTGTGGAATAAAGTTATCTATACGTTAGAGTACCATATCTGAATGAAATGTCTTTATATTGATAAGTTTTTAATTCAAACAATTTGTGTCGTGTAGGAAATTTATAATCGTACTGATTTGAGATATATCTAATATTTTTTTAAATAGTACATTCAGACTTGCTTATCATTTTATAAGTGGATGAAAAAGAAACCTATCTTGCTAATTCATAAAATGCTGTTATATTTACTATTAATATATTGTAAGAACTGATTGGTTTATCTGAATGTCACCAACGTATCTAGAACAACCGTCAACTTTATATAGGTCAACCAAGCTCTTTACTTTAACAATACACACAACCAAATTTCTATCACTTACTTTCATGCCATTCGTTTTACTTGTGGGATCCACGTGTTATAGCTTGACAGTTAACTTGATTAATTAAAATTAAATCAATTGATGTTGTGCACATAATTAACTAGTGATTCCAATTATTACTGTTTTTGAATATTCCAACTATCTTGTAATAAAAAATATGATTAGATTGAATAATGTAATGAAAATAATCAACTAAACAAAATTGTTTCCAGTTATTCCAATTATCCATGTAATTGAAATAGTGCCATTATGTTTGTTTGTTGTTAAATGCAATGCTACAAAATAAACTATCTGTACTCCACCAACTGCAGTTATCAAAACCCAATTTTTAGAATTATATACGCAAACATCTATAGATATTTGTGTTTTTTATTTTGGCCATCTCATGTAAGAATAAGGGATTGATTGAACCCGACAACTGGTTAGCAGAGTCCTCTAATTTCCCAACTCTACTACATATTACATCATCATCATACTGAGTAATTTTATGTTTTTTTGTCTGTTACAACACTCAGCGTAAAGAAATGATCATAAACGTTCTTTTGAAATCACTCATTTTCTAAGTTGGTTATTCAGCAGTATTTAGTGGCATTAATTACAATGTTGATGATATTTTTGTTCACATTTTTTGTGTGACTCATTTGTTGTTAAGAATTCTGTAACCAACAAAGTCATGGACTCGCAAAGAATTTGGTGTGTTGGTCAGAAGAATGTGGTTAGAAAGTCTGTGAGCTTCATCATTAAGTTTAGAGTTACATATTACTTAACAAAATTGGTTTACCTGTATTACTCGTGTGTAATAACAATATTTAATTTATCAGTGTTTGTATGTTTTAACAGTTTATCCAGATGCTGTAAAACATGGTTTGAAACAAAATTATATCAGTCCACATAGAAGGTATTAAAATACTTTTGGTAGAAGATTGTGCTTGATTTTATTACTTTATGTTTTCCTAGAGCACTGTTTATCCACAGTTGAAAGTAAAAGAAAGAAAGACTCCTACCCTAACTCAAATGAAGAATTTTTTGATGCAGAAGGTGGGTAACTGTTTACATTTCATAGATCTGAATCAGGACATTTAGCTAAAATTGTGTGAATTATAACATTTAAGTAGTACTGTCTTATATATATTAATGGTTCTTTTGAGTTTTTTTTTTACTAATCCTGGATTCCTCTTGAACATGAAAAGCTGTATGATTTTTAGCAAGTGAATTTCTCTTAGGACTAGTCATTTAAGAAATAATCAAATCATTCATGTGTGTGTGTGTTGAGATACAAGATGTTTTATAATGTGTTATTTGGTATGATTTAAAAGCTGTAAATGTTCTTTGTCAGAGTATAATTTCTTTGTTTATGTATTGGTCTATAATACAAAGTTTCATGTAGCAAAAAAAAGTGTTTATTTTTATCATTTCTTTCTCCATTTTTCAGATGTGCTCCATTTACCCCCCCCCCCCACAGTAACACAGCAATATGTCTGCGGACTTAAAACATTAGAAACCTGGTTTCGATACACATAGTGGGCACAGCACAGATAACCCATTGTGAAGTTTTGAGCTTAACTAAATCAAACACATTTAAAAACTTCTTGACTCTAGAGAATAACATTTCAAATTCACATTTAACTTTTTTATCTCTCGGATTGCCTGTGTGATCCAAATATTATGTTATGTTTGG
This sequence comes from Limulus polyphemus, assembly GCF_000517525.1. NCBI lineage: Eukaryota > Metazoa > Arthropoda > Merostomata > Xiphosura > Limulidae > Limulus > Limulus polyphemus. Next base: position 20,780 of record NW_013666257.1, read on the forward strand.
GTAATTTTACATTTTTGCTTATTACAAATCATAAGTATACTAGTTAATAAAATAAAAGTTTGTAAACTGAATATTAAATACTCATATTTATGATGTCCAAAGAAAAAAAAGTAAAGTTTGACTCTCCTTTTTTTTTCAGGTTCGTGGTGAATCTTTTTCCGTTCATCTTGCTGATCAATAAGTTTATCCAGAATACTGATTTCCAATTATAGTTTTCTGACTTTTAACTATCAATAATATCTTGGCAATAAAAGGTGATTTGATATACTTCTTATTCACTGCCAGACCTGATTCATCAAGGTTTTGGATTCAAAGTTCCCCACTTTACCAGTGGTGGTGTATTAGTTTCAAAATGTCCAGGTAAAATTTACTTAAAGTACAGTTAGAATGGTCAGAGTTGTGATTGTTTTAATATGTATATATCTGTGTGTAGCTATTAAATAATTAATATATTGTTTTTTATTATTGTAAACCCGACTGAGAAATTTTCTTATATTGTAAAGATAAATATGTATGTGCAATATTTTGTCCATGCACTAAAAACGTAATGATGTACACTTTATTTCAGAAACAAAAAAAATTGAAAGTTTATCAACAAGCCAGATTTAGTGTAGTACTTTATAATAGAAAAGTACGTGAGCACTAACGTTTATAAATCTTAAAACAGGAAAGATATAGTGTAGTACTCTATAACAGAAAGGTGTGTGAGCACTAACCTTTATAAATCCAAATATAATGTTGTAAAACTTTAGGAATGTATGTTGTAATGCAAAAAATAGTTTTCACCTAATATCGTACTATAAAGAAAAAGAAATGTTGGTAAGATTTAGAACTAAGTTATGATTAAAATCTTGTTTGACTGCAGCTGTTTTTAACTGGTATTTCTCTTAATTAGTCTAACGGATTTTGTATTAGTGATATTGAGCCTTCCAAGTTTTGTCATATGGCAAGCACAGATGTTTTGTGCACAAAAGGACATGCTTATTAGGATTATCGTATAAAAAGGCTGTAGTGTTTCTCTGTATGTTTTATGTAATACTGTGCCAGTGTCTAATGCTTTTCAACTCTGTAATAACATAATCTTGATTATATTTTATGGAAAGTTCACTAAAGTAAACTTATTTCAAGAGTTGAAAAACTTTTTTTCTGTAAGGTTGGCTCAATTTTATCGCATTACATGTAACCAATATAATCATAAAAGGTACAGAAGTTCAATTCGTTATACAAACGAACTGATTATGTTTTGAAGAAGTTACTTTTTAACATGCTTAAACTTATCATTTATAGATAATTGTTATCGTAGCTTAGTATTTTCATACCAGTTCTGAAGATCTTGGAACACACATTAACTTCTAGTATATCAATTCATCTCATAACTGTTACTAGTTACAAACAATGTTCCCTCTAATTTTTCTTTGTACTGAGCACTACTTTTCTGTCGGTAAGTAGTTTTGGTTTCTGTAATTTCCAAAAGCCGTTCGTCTTTAAAACCACTTTTTTTTAGAAGATTTCGATGCTTATATTCCTGCCTAACATTTTGACAAGGTATTGTTCAAGTTATAGTACTGCGTCTTCTGCACTATTATCAACTAATTCGTGAGTGGCCTGTTATTTTCAATATGTAGTACCCACAAGCTTTTACTTAAGTCAGAGTTGAAATGTGATTGCAAAGTCTTTAGAGTTACATCACTTTATTGAGTAAACTAACAAAAAATATTAGTCCCAGAGTATTCTAAGTACAGGCTTTTAGTTTTTAAATTTTAGGCTAAAAATTATAATAAGTTACACTTCAAGTATTGAATAACAGCAGTTAAAGTACAAAAATCCTAGTCCCAGCATCTGGCCAAAGATTGGTGTATGAAAATTCAATATCTGAATTATAAGCTACAGGAGCTTTCACAAAACTTATTTTTCCAACTGTATGTTTTATTTACTTTAATTTAACATTAAAAATTATTGTTTACAAAATAATATGAGTACTGCTGTTACTTTTATTAGTATATAAAACATCTTGTTGATTTTAATGTGTGAGATTCTTTAAACTCCTGTCCAAGAGACAACAGTAATACATATTAACCTTTAACCTGGAAGGTAATGTTAGCTGGAACACAATTTTGTATCACTTCATCAAACTTGATATTTTAAAGTGGAAATTACAGCAAGACTTTTTCATTTCTGGCACTTATACTAAGATACAGTATTGATACCAATGTGTATTTTAGTTATTGCCATCAGATGTAACCAGTGTTCCCTCTAAGCTGCACACGTGCACAGCAATTACGTTGAATTGTGTTTTTATTAATACCAACTCACTTGGTTAAAGTCTTAAGTGAACATTTCTGTGTTATGACTAATGCTTCAAACACTAACTCCAATAACTGGAAAAAAACAGGTCTCTAATTTAATAAATATTTGAGGATAAGTTATTACCATAAAATGCTAGTATTCAGCAATATATATATATATATACATACTCATAAAAAGTGTAGTTAATTAGCTTTTCAAACAATAAAATACTACTATTCAGATATTTTTACTTAAATATAATTAAATTTAAACCTTAGCCTTTGTGATTGATGGATTAGATCACATGAACATACTTGACTAGTAGTAATTTATGTTGTGTGTAAACCTCATTTCAATATGTATTAGTTAGATATGATCAAGATGGAAATTTTGATTTTGTATCTGCACAATAAAAATGGATGATTTTGGTAACTAGGTATTTATTAAGTAGTAATTAAATGGTTATTTAACGGTACATGTACAGGGTGATTTAAATCTTTATTACATTGTTTGTACTTATATAAAATACTCTATTTCTAATGTTTAGACCATATGATAAAGTACTGTGCATGTCTTTTTTGATAATTCTGTTAAGAGCTAGATGCAGAAGTAAGAGCAGATACTAAGGTAATAAGCAAGTTTCATCACAGGATCAGTAGCCAAAGTAAGCAGATACTAAGGTAATAAGCAAGTTTCATCACAGGATCCAGTAGCCAAAGTACAAGCAGATACTAAGGTAATAAGCAAGTTTCATCACAGGATCCAGTAGCCAAAGTAAGCAGATACTAAAGCAATAGGCAAGTTTCATCACAGGATTAGCAATAACATAGGGACTGGTTAGGTCAAAAACCATGCACATTGTTTACATTCTTTGTAGTATAATAATATTAAAAACAAGACAATCACCCCCGTTTCAAATGATGAATAATATATACTTATATACAAAATATATTTTATGATACATTTATGTTATTATAAAATTCAGAGTCTTAAGTATCAACGTTTTCTGATAAATAAAATATATCAATTAGAACAAAGGTCTGTCAAAAATACCCAATAACAATCTTCATTTTTACTTTATCACTAATTCTATTATATCAAGCACATTGTTAAAATATTCCTTATTGTAAGTTGGATCCGGGTTTGAATTCAAGAAAAAATCAAACATAATTTAATATCAGAAGTTCGTCAAAAGTTAACCATGCTATGTATATTGTTTTTTGCATGAAAAGTATTTTATTCTTAAAGGAAATTCAATGTTTAAGAAGAGAGCAGAGTGTAATGTCTACATTTTACTAGATCCTATGATGAAACTTGCCTATTGCCTTGTATCTGCTCTTACTTTGACTACTGTGGTAAATTTAGTAAAGACCTTTGTTTTTTTGAAGGATATTTTATTAAGTACAGCTTGAATACTTAATAATTTAATGTATGATATTTGTGATTTAATCACACCTTTTCCCTGTGTAGGTTTGAAGTAAAATCAATATAATGGTGGAGTACAAAAATAAACTTTGTTCTAAAAATCCAGGTTTTTTTATTACTGCAGGGTGTTTTGCCAAGTCCTAATTATGTTCATGTACACGGTGGTTTCATTCATGAAAAAGATGTAAAATGCTTATTGAATTTTTTTCAAAGATACAGAAATACTTACTTGACAGTCAACAATACATTTTTTACCTAGAGATCTTGTCCATACATACTCATTTACACAGCCATACCACTGAAGCCTGTCTATTTTCTTTCCAGCCATTACTTTGGTTTTGTATAACTGGATATACTATGGTGGCATTTCCACCAATGGATGACATTATAATGAACCTTCATTTTTTATTCTAATTTTGTGATTGGTCAGAATAGGGATTCTTATTTATTGGAAACTATGGAGAAAATGATCAACTGCAATGTTAGTAAAAACAACTTTTGGCCTCTGTTGAAATATAACAGCTAAATTCCACTTATTGCTAGGTGACAATGCTAAACAAATCCACACTTGTGAATTAACTAATTTGACAGACACTCTGATTGCTTCCCACCCCAGATTAAAAATGCCTCCAAAACCTTTTGAACCTTTTCATTTTTCTACTTAATGATACTCTGGTGTTTTTATTTAAAACTTTCTTTAATGTATGAAGTCAGAGGTTAAACAGCCATGTTTAATAAAAGGTTATCATCATGTAATATTAATTGGTGCAGAGATCTCAGTTACTGTAGAACATGCTACACGGGAAAGACATAGATCTCAGTTACTGTAGAACATGCTGCAGAGGAAATACATAGATCTCGGTTACTGTAGAACATGCTACACGGGAAAGACATAGATCTCAGTTACTGTAGAACATGCTGCAGAGGAAATACATAGATCTCGGTTACTGTAGAACATGCTACATGGGAAAGACATAGATCTCAGTTACTGTAGAACATGCTACACGGGAAAGACATAGATCTCAGTTACTGTAGAACATGCTGCAGAGGAAAGACATAGATCTCAGTTATTGTAGAACATGCTGCAGAGGAAATAGATAGATCTCGGTTACTGTAGAACATGCTACATGGGAAAGACATAGATCTCAGTTACTGTAGAACATGCTACACGGGAAAGACATAGATCTCAGTTAATGCAGAACATGAAGACTTCGATCAGTCATGTTGATACTGTTACAACAGAAGATAAGGATGAACAAGAAATGCTGGATAAGATGTTTTAAATATCAGTGCATTTCAATTTTAAATCTTACTGATAAACTTTCAGTTTTCTTGTATTCAATACTTTTTTGATTCTGTAAAGTATACAAACAAAATTGAACCTAACCTCACATTAATTCTTGTAATTCTTTTAAAATGAAATATGTAAAACAACTCCAGCTGACCTCGGCTCTGTTAAGTGAATTGTTGTAGTTGAGACTACAGGAATAATCCACCATAACTACTGGCCAATCATGGTCTTGGTGATGGTTGCATGCTTTTCCTTCCCTTCTCAGAAATTATCTAAGGCATTTTACTAATAAAAGTTTTCATGTCATCTGCTGTGAGACAGTTTACAATCAGAATTTATTTGTTGAACTTAACATAATCCTTTTTTTCACCCTATAACTGCAATTTAAAAATCCTTATAAAATTGGCTTACTTGAAAAATACCTTACCTAAGCATTATATATATGTGTTCTAAAAATAATTTCTATCCACAACTTACATGAAGCTAATTATTACAAAACAATTAACTAATTTTTATTTGGGATTTGACATCAAATCCTGTAAGAATCAAAATTTCACTGATGAAAGTTTTTAACTCTACAAACCCAGAATTTCCACTATTTTGGGTCCATTGTACTATTGGCTTTCAAATAAATATTTCACAAACTGCTAATATATATATATGTTTATACACATATCTTTATGATAATTTTTAACACAAGAAATACATATTTTCTCCAAATTACAAGGATAAAATATTTGTCTTTGTAGAAAGTTTTCTTGAGTTATCTAAAAGAAGTACAGATCAAATGTTGGAAACCAGTATTCTCTGTGAAGCAGGTTTTTTGAGGTAAATTTCATAAGGCTAGAATTCTCAGTGATATTCGTGAGTAATTATGTTTTCCAGACATGTCCATTATACTTTCTGATAAACAATATCAGTTAGCTGTAAGTAAAGAAAGATAATAAACAGCATCCTCGTATTAGCATGACGGGTATGTAAACAAATACATTCAAGGTATATAGTATGTGGGCGTGGAATAAGATTTGATTTTAGGCTAGAGAATTTACCGAGATAAACACTAATTTCTATTCTTTAACGTAACAATTTGTGAATTATGTAAAGTATTAGAATACAACCATGAAGCTTTATTTTAAAACTGCTTTGAATTAATGAAAATTAAATATATTTACAAGGGTATGTCAAAACAGTTTCACCAGTCTCTGACGATAAATAAACGTTTCACAAACTATATATATATATATATATATACACACACATGTACACATAGAAAGCAACATATATACAATATGTTATTCAATGTTTTACTCTTCTGTACAACAGTTGGAAAGCATTTTCAAATGAAAAAAATCAAGTTTTTACTGATTTTCTGATGATTTCATGAATTCCTTTCTAAATGACAATACTGATGGAAGACTTGATCTCAATAGTGGCTCAATGGGATCTGTTTTGTATGGGTTATCGTAAGCTGTTGAGATGACAACATTCCGAAATTGTCGTCTTTTTCTACCTCTAGATCCTGGACGTCGTACAAGTTTTTCACCTCTGTACCTGTAAACAATACCGGAAGTTAATTAATATCAGAAACAAAAATCAGAATAATTACAAAATGAAATGTAGACGTTCGCATACAACTTAAATATAAGAATATTACCAAAAAAAATTTTAAAGAAAAAAACGAATAAATGAACACAAAAAGTACAATAAAAACTTTCATAATGAACATTATGTATTTTAATAGGTGGCCATTATAATTTTCTGCTAGAGCTATAATTACTTGAACTAAAAGATATCTCATTCTGTATAGAAATACTGCCACTATAGTTCTTAAATAAAATACTTTTTCAGTAAAAAGAACTTAATTGCGAGTAATAAAACCAACAAAAACTGCTTGAACAGTAATCTAATAATAGCATTAAGCTTTAATAGTGAATATCAAATCACTGCATTACCGAAATCCTCGAGAGAAGTTGATTAAACCAATGGCACAGCCATGTAAAATAAAAATGTATGATTTTTTTATGGTCTACAGTACCAATTTCTAATTTAATTCTGTGCATTCGGTCAGATCTTTAAACTTAATCAAAAGAGTAATAGAATTTGTATCCAGGAGCATCATTTCACAATTTTTTTTAAGGGGGGTGTGTGTGGGAAAAGAATATCGACCTCCACGGGCCATCCAATTCAACTGGACAGCTCTGCACTACGATATAATTTATGTACACGTGTTACTTGAGCCTGACTAGAAACATCTCACAAAAACTGCCAACCCCCTCTTCTGAGGTGATGAGGAGCTATCTCCCCCTTCCTCCCCAGATAATGCCCCTGTTTGTATCATATATTTAAATTTTTTGCAATAGAGTAGTTTACATTTTTGGAGCAAACCATGAAGTTTGCAGCTATAAAAGCACTGTGTTATGTACCTTATTCACACGATACTCCAAATAACAAGAGTAATAAATACTCAAAGTGTGCCACAAGAAGTAACAAACATCTATTTACCCAAAGCCTGATTTGTTCCTTGGGTTCTGTCCTTTATCAACAACTGGTTCAGCAGGACCAATGACCGTTTTTCCCAATCCTTGTCCATCTCGCCAACCCTGTTTTTCCATCAACCGGCGCCCAATACCCTAAAATAATAAGCAAGATGTAAACAGATTTTCATTGGCTTTGAATCCTAATAATGGAAAATTTCAAATAAGTATGCAGCTTACAAAATTTGCCAAATTTCGTGACATGTTCTTAAAAAAGTTATTTTTATTGACTTATTACTTGGTCAATTATAAATCTTTTGCTTAAATACACATTCAAAACAAATTTATCAGTTTTTACACACAAAAATAATAAGAGGGGACACTCGACAAACAGGTACTAAAAATGCCTTTAGCCTTTGAGGACTGAAAACTACCACCACTTACAACACCTATAAATTTCATCTGACCATCACATACTACATTCAAGTCTCCTCCAAAACCCTAAACTTACATTTAATTTTGGAAACTTTCCACCACTGAACAGAATCTGGAAATTATAACTATTCTTTAAAATAAATTAATGGAATTCTAGCGGGTTTTTTTTCCATCTAAAATTCTTTAATTTTGAAGGAAAAAGTTACTCTGCACACAGTAGTTATTTGTATTAGTTTAAATTTGGTGTTCCTTGTAACTTTCATCACAGATTTTGTCCTTAATACAGATACAGTGTATAGGCATCTCTGTGAGCTGGTTAAAATTACTGTGAATTTCTAAGTTCATAGTTTTGTTATTAACCTTTCTGGTAGCATTCACAGAAATCTTGATTTCATGTTCATATCCAAAATTTAAGAATTTCAGTGATAAATTTTTATGTTCCAATTGTTTGCTGTTACTACCACCTAGTGACAAAAAAGGTTACTAAAATGTATAATAAAGTCTTAAACCAAATTCGATAACTTCATCATAGCCACAAACGATTTTAATGCTGGAAGATAATTTTTGTATATACATTTCACTACTACTGTTCTAAAACCTCTTCTAAAAACAAAATGTTTTTGTGAGTAACTAACAATGATCTTTTTTTTTTATGGTAGAGGTTTATTCTTTTTGATATCCATTAATTAGATGTATAATTTTCTTTATAGCTTACCTTCGTGTGATTCTCAAAAAATCCTATTTTTGTGTTGAAAGTCTCATCATCATCATCATCTATTCCATTTCGTAACCTGGTCTCACGCCTCATTTGTAAAAAGTCCAGGGCATCTTTGTCTCCTGCACCTAACAAATTAGTTAGAAGTAACTGTAAATGAGATCAAGAATTATTTTTTCTGTCAAAATGTGAATGCTATATACTTTTTTTTACTCCCACACTTATACAAGTATAGAAATTATGTAAAATAGGAAAATAAATTATGAAGATTTGAGACAGCTATTTGTGGGGTAATAGATTTATTTCTGTACAACTTTAATCTCTAACTGTCTTTGCTTAAAACATTTAAGGTACAAGTACATTCATGATGGGGGAAAACGAAGTCTAATAACGAAGATGGTTGACGGGTTCACAATTCCTACAAATTAAAAACAAACAACTCTCCAATCTTCTACTCTGGAATTCAGCTCAGACTAATATACAGACCTAGCCTCTGCATTAAAAACTTATTTCAATATAAAGATCAACTACTTCAACTTCTACGTTCATGGCTCGTGTAGTGACTGTAATGTCACGTAAGTTGGCAAAACGAAATTCCACTTAAAAAACTAGAGTCTGTGAACACTTAGGAGTATCTAACAGAACCAATCATCCATTACTTAAACCCAGCCATTCATACACATTCTGAAACCACAGGCCACAGTATTTCCTTTAATGATTTTGTCTATCACTACCACACGATCTTCAGACCTTGAACTCTACATAAAGAAAGTTTACTCATAGCTAAAGACCACCCAACTCTTACTGACTCACAAAGCTCTTTAGATCTAAAATTATTCTAAATTTTCACACTTAAACTCCACTGTTGCACAATATATCTATAATCCTTTGTTTTATCACTCTGTTTACCTATTCTCTTAATAACGAAGTAAACTAATGACTGTGATATTATAGTTTTAGTTAATAATCATCTTCATAACACGATTTTCAGATACTGCTGAAGGTGGAATGGGTGTATTCTGAAACATTCAAACCTTGTAAATAAAACACATCCAATCAAAAATATATTCATAAAAAAATATATATTCATACTTAAAAACAACAACAACAGAAATCTGAAAGCCCTAAAACATACTAGCGTCACTCACATAAAACATACTATCGTCACTCGCATAAAACATACTATCGTCACTCGCATAAAACATACTATCGTCACTCG
>NW_013666257.1:31483-36620 GCF_000517525.1 Limulus polyphemus
CATCACTCACATAAAACATACTACCGTCACTCACATAAAACATACTACCATCACTCACATAAAACATACTACCATCACTCACATAAAACATACTAGCGTCACTCACATAAAACATACTACCATCACTCACATAAAACATACTACCATCACTCACATAAAACACACTACCATCACTCACATAAAACATACTAGCGTCACTCACATAAAACATACTAGTGTCATGGTCTCTAACCATTTTACTTAAAAACAACAACAACAGAAATATGAAAGCCCTAAAACGTACTAGCATCACTCACATAAAACATAGAAAGCATTTCTCATGCTAGTATTTCAGAAAATATGACCTACATGTTGAGAAAGTAGTTTTTCCTAACTACCTTAAGGACTCTCTTGAAAAAAGCTCATTTCAACATTACACAACTAACTTATAAAATTCTACTATATTTATTTTAAAATTACTATACACAGGAAAAAAAATGCACACATATATAAGTACAATATTAAAAATATCTTGCTAGTTAATTTTTTGCTTTTCTGTATAAACAAACTTCACAGAAGATTAATTAAAATACATACCAGGTTCATAATACCCTGCCATATCCACATCCCAATCATCTGCCGTCTTCTCATCAAAGTCTCCTTCTTTGGCATCCCAGTATTGGGCATCTGTGTAGAACACTAACCCAGAGCCACCCTTCTCCCATTTCAACTCAATTTCTTCTTCAAACAGCCTTTCTTTCGAACGTTCCTGTTGTGTCACGTCATTGTGAAGTGCCTCGTGACGTTCCCATTCTTCACACATGTCATCGTCCTGAGATGTACAGAAAAAGGCTAGTGTCTTATGCAGCGAACAACCATAAAATCAACTAAATTCTACAATGGTTTTTGACACAAGTCCAATTAAGTCATTAAAGATTATTTACTTGTAAAACTAAATTACCTTGTTTATATAAACAACAGACTACATTTAATGATAAATAAAAGCTGTAATTGAATTCATAAGTCAATCAATTAAAAATGTAAAACTTAAATAAGCTAACAAGTAGTTAATTTTTATTCACAAATTTCAGGCACAGGTGTAGTATAAACAAATTTATCTTGTGTGGAAAATTACATGCATTAGTCTGTGTTAGCCAGGTGTGTTGAAATCTGTTGTCAAAAGCTATTACGTAGAGCATAGTTTTAGAAAAGGTTTTCTTGTCTTACCAATTTTTTGAAGCATTTTGATAGGGCCTCTGCCTTTTTAGATAAGGGCACCTTGGCTCATATTGTTTATCTTTATCTTGAAAGTCTTTGATAAGGTACCTCACAAGTAATTAGTTGTTAATATTAACATTCGATCAGAATAAGCTACCTACTAATAATTAAACTCAAAATTAACATAGTAATGAGTATAGCTAATTATATGTATACTTTTCTTGCATTCCTACATATAAAATTTAGAATGCATTGTTTCATCAGTTAGGAACCCTTGCTATTAATGATATTTTTTATTGTAACCTCAATATTATTTAAAGAGGTTCAGCCAACTCAAGAGATTTAAGTTAGTCCTAAATACAAATATTAAATTTAGGTGGATGCTTATAAGATTGTTGGAAAAAATTAAGAAGTGGACAGAAAATAGGCTTAGTGTTAGAACACAAAGCATGGTAACAACACAACATTTTTTCAACTGAAAGGATAGGACTAACACAGTCCATTTTAGAATCTTTTATTATTATTTATCTCAATAGTTTACAAAGCTTGTTGAACAATAATATTTATAAACATGAAATCCACTCTTCCCAGAGCATGTTTGTAACTGATAGTAATAATAAATCCTCTCTTCCCAGCATGTTTTAACTGATAGTAGTAATAAATCCGCTCTTCCCAGCATGTTTTAACTGATAGTAGTAATTTTTAACTGATAGTAGTAATAAATCCACTCTTCCCAGCATGTTTTAACTGATAGTAGTAATAAATCCACTCTTCCCAGCACATGCTGGGAAGAGCGGATTTATTACTACCATCAGTTAATCACTACAGAATTTTTCTCATGGATTATAACCAATACTTTTTACTCTAAAACAAATATATCTATTCAGTAAAATAAAATGAATTATAACAACAGTCTTAATGAATAGGCCAGTTAGTGGAAGATCATATAAATACTTAACAGCTTCTTTGGTCTCATTTTCCTGAGAGCACATGGCAGTTAAAGTTACTTGATTCAGTTAGTCAAAGGTGTTAGAGGACTTGGATAGTATTCTTATGTTTTTTTTTTGGAGTAATGAAAATGAAAGAGTTAAAAATACAAACTTGAATGTTATAGGTAACATTCGTTACATTTTGCAAGGCTTGTTCTTTCACGGGAATTTTTTTTTAGGTTAGATATAAACTTACGCTTTGCCTGACAACATGGTAGTTTGAATCCCTTTACAATTTTGTTATACATATTTTTGGTGTTAGAATAACCTTGTTGGATAAATGGCCTCCTGCCTCTTCTTAAATAATTCTATGAAACATTTAACAGAATTTCGTGAATTTTTATTAAATAAATTATTCACCCGAAAATCCTGATTATGACTTATTAGTAAGTACCAATAATTAAAAACACAATTATAATCTATGACAAAGATGTAAGATGCTGAAATATGTCAGTTTATCTTAGCAATGCCCATAGATAAACTGCTTTTTCTCTGATAATTTTATTGTAAACACTTTACAATTTAGTTCTTAAATGTAACACATAATAGTTTTTTTTCCTGATAATAATTTTTTTTCTAAACTGTTAATGGTGGTTGATATTGTGAAATAACTAATTAATTAATGGTCTCAAAATTAACTTAGGTTTGCCCTGGGAAACCATTTTTTTATTTCAATATAATGAATGCTCCATATTTATATAATTCTCAAATAATAAATTTTCAGTTCAGAGACAGTTTATATCACACACAAACATGTATATATATTTGAATTACTTTCATAAGAAATATATTTACTAAGTCTCTTTTATATAGTACCACACAATTATAGCCAAGATTTAAACATACAAACAAAATCCTGTATCTGGTTGTTAAGGAATTTTTAATTTGTTGATTTCTGGTTACTTGTAATATGTATAACTTATTGGCTGTTTCATCCTACCTCTTCTGATTCTCTGTCAGAAGTCTTCTCTACTTCTCGAACCTCAATATCCTTTTTGTTCATAGACATCGAAGATGATACTATTTCCGTGATAACATCACCTTTTGCTGTTCTAGCTGGTTCAAAGTCATCATTTTCATGACTTACTCCACGATCTTTATAAAACTGTGTATCATATTCAAATGGTACACTTCCATATATTCTCTTACAACGTGTTTTTGGAAATTCCAGCCCAAGTTTTGTAATAATTGATGGTGGAAGTTGGCAGCTTCTGATTAAGTCCAAGAATATTCGAGTAGGAGTGCCAACGTTCCCATGAGGCATCACAGGAGGAGGATGAAATTCCTTAAGTTTATGAAGATCTTTCACACTAAAACATTCTCTGTCAACTGGGATAGCCCTTTCTTCAGCTCTTGTTTTATACAACTTATTGGATTCTTCTGTGAAGGAACAAAAATATGCATATGTATTACAGTTTCTTACAACTCTTGTGACACAGTAAAGAATTATGTTTCAAATACATACTTATGATACTTCAATCATTTAAGCATTGAAAGTTCAAAAAGAATATTTTTTGTTTTTCAAATACATTACTTTCTTTCAGAAATCTGACATACATGTAGGCCTATCTCGTTAATACGGATCAAAATAGTTTTATGTAACTTGATAATGAAGAAATAAAAAGGCAATTTCATCAGAAGAAATATACAAAAATTCAAGGCATTTTAGTCATTGCCCTTTTTGGAAGATGGTACTGTTCTACCATTACAGTTAAACCAGGAATTTACTTCATCTTAAATGTACAGTAACACCATTTAAAAAAACTGCCTCAAACCTAATGAATTATAAGTAAACTGTTGTTTTCTAATGGTAGTCTTTGTACATATCGAAGCAAGTTACTTCGTAAACAGTCTAGCATTGGAGAAAATGTAGAGAAGCTGTTAGATACAATTAGATTTGTATTTTCCATAGATAGTTATAGAGAGTATTTTAAGTTGTTGGAAAAAGAAGCTCACACAGTGGCTGCCAGGATAATGCCAAATATAGAAGGGTTACTATGTAGAAAAGGATAAGGAAAGTAGTGAGATTGTTAGGAGTTTGAAATCCATAACGTCATATATTTTCATAAAGACTTTTGCACATAGTAAGACTAGAGGACACAATTTTAAGATATGGAATACTCAGACAGAACTCCAATTAAGACAGTTTTATTTTTATAATACTAATAGGGTGGTTGGCCTTGGAATAGCTGGTCCTCAGTTGTGGGAGAACAACATTGTAGTATAGGTGTTTAAAAGAAGATTGGATAAATATTTTAGAAATTAGTGTTGGATATATGAAAATAAAAAAGATTTCTAGATATAGTTTGGAGTAGGACGGCAGTCGAATTTAGAAAACAGGATAGCCTAAACAGTTCTAATAGTTAACCATTTTTTTTAACTATTTGTAAAAGTAATATATAATAGTGATACTAACCTTTAACACTTGATACAAATATTCAAGTAAATGAATTGAGAATTGCTACATAAATAGTGAATAATAATAAAAACAGATGTGAAGTGTTTTACTAAGATAATACAGTAAGCAATAAGTAAAACTTTAAAACATCAGCTTAAGCCTAGGGCTCAGTATTCTTGCCTCAGGTTTAAAAAGCTAGTGTTAATGTATAAATGATAAATGGAAATAAGATCAAACTAGATGACTGCATTAATTCTGAGCTGGTTAAGAAAATTTGGGAAGTTTAAAAAATGATAAGGCTCCTGGGCCAGATAATATTTCCCCAAGGGTTTTGAAGGATGTTAAAGATTGGATATGTGACCCACTTACTATATTTTTTGTCAGTCCTTGAATAGTGGGCAGATACCAGAGGATTGGAAGTTAGCTAATGTAACTCCTATTTTCAAGGGAGGTGATAAAATTGTCCCAGTAATTTTAGAACCGTTAGTCTTACATTAGTTGTGGGAAAAGTTTGGAAAGTCTGTTTAAAGATGGTTTTGCAAAGTCATTTAAC
>NW_013666257.1:37620-47982 GCF_000517525.1 Limulus polyphemus
TAGGAAAAGGATCTTGGTGTAATAGTCAATCAGTCTCTAAAGCCATCCAAGCAGTGTGTTGTTGCTAGTGGTTGGGCAAATAGGATTTTAGGTTGTATCTATATAAATATCGAATACAAGTCTAAAGAGGTTATACTTTCATTGTACAGGTCACTGGTTCGGCCACGTTTGGAATATTGTGTTCAGTCTTGGGCACCTTACCTTAGGAAGGACATTGAATTGTTGGAAAGGGTTACTAGAATGGTGCCTGGGATGGAGGGGTTATCATATGGAGAGAGATTAAGGCCTCTGAAATTGTTTTATCTTGAAAAAAGGAAAGTTAGGGGGAATATGATTGAGCTGTTTAAGATTGTAAAGGGAATTGATGCATCATCTTTATCATATTTAACTATGAGAATAGTAGGACTAGGGGACACAAATATAAATTTTGGCAATGTAGGAGTCACCTTCAGCTAAGAGTTTTATTTTTCTAACAGGGTGGTTGGCCTTTGGAATGGGTTGCCTTCAGATGTTGTTGAGGCAGTAAATTTATGCGAGTTTAAGAAAAAAGCTTGATAAGTATATGAATGAAAAGGGCTGGTTTAAATTTTTTTTAATCATTTTAATTAGTTTTGAGGATGGAACAGCCGCGATGGACCAGTAGGTCCCATGTTATCCCAAAATATAATATTATATGATTGATGATATAACATGTAGGATATGTCACTGGGCTTGAATTTTATGTTGCTGAGAATTAACAATAAATTACTGACCTTGTATTATATTTAAACTCTATAATGATGTCTTTAAATGTAAATAAGCTAACTTGAATGTGCAGGGAATGGGTAACCAAATTTTACTTTTAGTAATAAAATAAAACAAACCTTCATTTCCAGAACATGTTCCACTAAAACATATACTACGTTCCACATCACTAGTGGCAATGTCAGTGACACTACCTTGCTCTAAATTTTCATCACTGAGTTTGACACGACTTATAAAGCATCTTATTGGCAAGGTGTAACCGTTCCTGTCAATCCAGTGTTTTCTATGATACAATTTCATCAGTTCCTGAAATCTCGAACTTCTAACTTTAACAACACAACAACAAGTTAAATTACTCGTATTACTGGTAGTACAACTACTAATAGTAGACCTTGTTTCGGTAAAATTTGGGCCAGCTGTATAAAATTCATACGCAGCGTCGCTGTTTACCGTGCTAGTACTAGTATTATTACTATTAGTCGCGTTGGGATCATTGGACGTAACTTTAGGCCTAGATGAGTTCGTAAAAGATCCACTATCCATGCGATATTGCCGCTTCTGAATCTCGGGTCTATGCCTGAAGTGAAAGCATTCAAACCCATTAGTTTCTACAAATTGTGAAAAGAAATTCCTTAAATCCGATGAATGATACACAAACGGGATATTGTTTACAACAGCGTAAATATAACTGAACACCATACTTCAGATAAACTCTTGTGTTGTAACATGCTTGTGACGCAGTAATATTAGACTGAAATTGTAAAATTTAGTTGCGGTTTTTACTATTAAAACAAAAATAGAGCTCTTCAACAAAATACGTTAAACTGTTTTGATATAAAATTAATAAATTATGTTAGTAGTTTTAAATTATTCTGAAATTTGTTTGATTGTTTGCTATTATAAATATTTTTTAAATAATCTAAAAATAATAGAATTTTTCACAATAGTTTAACACTCCCTTAAATCTGGTAACTTTGACTCATGAGGGCGCAATAGTCAGATTGTAAGTTCTGGCTGAGATATCCTATACGATTCACCGGCGGGAGTGAAAGAGCAAGTAAACGTTTATCTTGTCGATAACGGGTTTGTTCCCTATAATCTACAGTATAAAGTTATGGAAAATTTTATGTGATATTTTTAACCAGTTAGCTTACTAAACATTTAAGGTAAGTCTTCTTTTGTATAAAGTAACGTGTAAGATCACGGAAATACGCGTTATAGTTGTATAGTTTAATAATATGAAATTTATATCACTGTTCATAATAATAATTAATACAATAACACTTAATAGATTTGACTTTCAAACACTTGTTAATTTTTGTACTTCCGCTACTGTCTTATGAATATTCTTAAAGCGTCATAAGAACATAAAGTTTTTATGTTTACACGTATTTTTTTTTCTTTTTCAAAAACAGGTCCATTTCACCCAGCAGAGTACCTCTACTTTTTTTGAAAATTTCGCTCCTGTAATACAGAATAAATTCACACATCTAAATGAAAACTTTTTCTAGTTGCGACGTTTCGAGCAGACGCCCTCTGTCAAGCAGTAAAGACTATGTTACAATGGAACTAGAAAAAGTTTTCATTGAAACGTGTCTATTCATTCTCCATTATCATTTATCCAAGTTTTTCTTCTTACGTCTTGCGGAACAACACTCATTCAAGAATTTCTATCACAATTACATTTGTATCTCACTCTCGATGCTCTAAATAACAGGTTAGATTATGAAAAACATCTCAATACACTTTACGCTTAAATCCTATACGGAAAATTTAACGTATTACTATAGCAGTATAAGATTTTATAAATAGTGCTTTGGAGACTGTATCTAGCTAAAGTGCATTTTGTTTTTTCTGGACTGAATTAAATTTTTTGTCATTCATTAGTCTGGAAAAAAATTATGTTCTTATGACCAGTACCGGTGAGCACCGTCAGAATTTCACCCTTGCATTATTATCATGTAATTATGATAGGTATTTCAAGCTTGACAAACACCAGATGACGATGACATTATTTTGAAAGCCTATATAAAAGCTGAGCAACCAAATCTTCAAATTTAACATTACAAGACGCCTTGGTTTATTGATCCAGATATAAAGTTATAGATTTACAACATCTGTTGTTTCTGTGATCGTTGAATTACATTATCCACCGTCCTTACTTATGATTGCAAAATTAGAAAAAAAACAAAAAACATCCGTATTATGACTGTGGAACAGTCATTATCATTCGTGAGCGTAGTTCAAAATTAATATGCTTGCAGTAATTAGATGTGCATATCCTAACCACGCCTTATCATTTTTGTTCTGAAAATTCGATCTATTTCTTCAGGTAAGGCTATTTTTTCATTTGCATGGTACCGAACTGTAATAAAATACAATATGGAATTTGGTTCATTAATATCAAAGTAAATAAAACATTCTCTGTAGTTATCAGTTATTTGTTTGTACTCTGTAATATGTCTACTTCTCATGCAGTAATTAGACCATATATATATATATACTTATCAGTCTATCTTGAAAGTGTGACATACAAGTTAATCAAAGCACTTATAATGTTTTACATTTACTTTTCGGCAGAGGCGTCGCTAGGTACTTAAAAATAATTCGGGGCTTGGGCCCATAGGCGAGGGAATTTTTGGCGTTTAAATGTTATATCAATCATGGTTTTCTTTTTGATTTTTTTAAGACACCAACTGGGAATTCGAGGCACTGTCAAGTAGAATCGGGGCACGGGCTCCGTGTGTCAGCACCTAGCGATACCTCTGCTTTTCGGAGCATGAAAACGTGTTACTTGCTCTTCCATGTAATAAAAATAATTTTTAATCAAATATTTGTTATGTCAGTAATAAACCCAGTACTGGCGCTTTAAAAAGTAATATGTATATAAAAAAGTTATTCAGTTTATACGTGAAATTAGGTGTCTTTCATAACCAAACTTTCAGAATGTCAGAGAACACTCTGGCTGTTTCTGATCCTTAGTGTCCATTGGTAGAGCTATCTCAGGCCTCACAGTACACTCACACTGCCACTTTCTTTCAGGAGCTGGCGTCAGGCAACATGCGACCGTTCAAGCTCAAGAGCATGTGCCACAACATTGAAATAACCAATTTTTTATCATATGAGTTATTAACACACAAATATGGTATTAAAACACAATAAAATACATTTTACAATTATACTGCTTGTTTAAAACGTACACGTTTACATAATATTCATGTTGGCAAGATAAGTGGTATTCAAAGTATTATAAAAGCCAAAATTGTTACCATAATTGAAGTTGATAGAGATTAAAACTATGGTATATATATATAGTAACCAGTTAGTTTTTTCCCTTGCTACTTAGTTTAAAGAATGTTGCTTTTTTTTCGGTCGTATATACATATTCGATTTAGTACTATTGTAAATGGTCTCAGCTTATTAGTATTTCGTACATTTCCTTTATTTAAAATGGACTAACAAAAACGTAAATTATGTTTTAAATATAAAATCTTTACTCCGGTAGTGACGTCACACGGTTAAAAAATTTTGGCAGGGCTCCGGCACTATAAAATTTAGCTTCGTGCCACTAGTTAAGAAACTGACATGCTAATACAAAAAAAAAAAATACACACGAAGAAAGGGTATGTTGACAAAAAAAACACACTTATATTTGTCATTGTGTCTTGCTTATAGAGGAGTTCTGGAATATATTCCACGTAGCACATAAGTGTGTTTTCTGTGTATGTGCAACCTGTTTTACTCACTGGATTCTGTGTGTATGTGTTCTCTAAGGAAATCGACATCACCTTGTGGGTCCCCCGGTGGGCCAGCGGTAAGTCTTCCGATTTACAACACTAGAATCACGGGTTCGATTATCTTCGGTGGACACAGCAGACAGCCCGATGTGGCTTTGCTATTAGAAAATACACAAATACACATCACCTTGTTTCGGGGTTTGATTTTTTTGCGGAATTCTAGCTTTGTTGGATGCTGAATTAATTGATAATAAACAGATGTTTCGCCTTTCAGTTTTACTGGCCCCCCCAGTGGCACAGCGGCATGTCTGCGGACTTACAACGCTAGAAACCGGGTTTCTATACAGATAGCCCATTGTGTAGCTTTGTACTTAACCTCAAACAAACAAACAAACAGTTTTACTGATTTTTTTTCAACGAAAATGGTGGTATTACTAGTGTCATATAACATCAAACTAAAGCGTTGCATTATATTTAAAACAATACAACAGAACTTGTGTATTTATTACATATACAGTATAGTAAATTAAAAAAGTTCAACTTTGTTAATAAGCACACATACCTATATTATATACATATTGGATACATTTTCAGTTTACTTTCAATGAACTTTGTAGTAAACATTGGTGCAAAAAGTGTTGTTATTAAAGCTTGCCCAAAATGGTGGAATATATTCTTATCAGCCTGTCTCGAAAGTGTGACATACAAAGAACAGCTGCCACGTATACCGTGTAGAGGGCGATATTCCGGAACTACTAATAATAAACTGAATTCTACCTTCATCTACGTCGTGTCTTTATCACGTTTCTCACAGATGATCTTGGCAAATGCGTCACCATATTAAAAACTAATAGGGTATTACGATCTTATTGACGGTTTATGTCAAGATGCACCTTGTTTAAACGATTTATACAATTGTCATGCGACATCATTACATTAAGCTTAAGATTTTGTTTGAAGTTAAGCACAAAGCTACACAATGGGCTATCTGTGCTCTGCCCACCACGGGTATCGAAATCGTTATAGCGTTGGAAGTCCGCAGATATGCCACTGTGGGGCTAGGCTGAAGAAGTCAGAAAAATACGTAGGTTCAAAAGGTCTAAATATAAGACGATAAAAACCCTATAACTTGAGCGCTTTCGAAAGATGGACGTTTCTTCTTCAGGGGTAAACTCCCCTTAAGAAAAGAGGTTAACTTATCGAAAGCGCTCAGGTTATATGGTTCTTATCGTTTTATATTAGGCTTAAGAAGTTAGTCAATCGTGAAGCAAGATAGTGAATATCCTTGGGAGTATTTCTGGAGACAAGAAAGTTAAAACCAATCGGTATACGAACCTGCTACTCTATCGGTCACAGGTTCGAATACTGTCCGGGTTCAGTTTTCACTTCTTCAGAAATACTTTTAATCTCACAGGATGGCGTACTACCCTTATTGTTTTTACATAAGAAAAATCCTTACAGTTTGCCCATAGGAATGTACATAAGGCTTACAACACCTATAAATAAATTCTGAACTCGTTACCAACGTTACCGCTTACTAATGTTAGGAACGTTAATTTAGTAACTTAGTTTGTTCCGGGAAATGATGTCTGTTTATTTTAAATTGAGAAGTGTAAACTTGGTGAGCGTCATCAGTGATTTATGACAGTATCACATGGAACATACTACTTGTCATGTCATGTATGACTAGTTGCGTAATATTGACTTCTATAACTTTTTTTTTCTTCTGTAATATCATAACTTAACATCAACAGAGGATAGTTTAGTAATATACCTGTAAAAATAGTTTAAACAAAACATAATCTTGATCAAGAACGTCATTTCATTAAAGGCTTGTGGGGAAAAGGGGGAGAAGATAACTGGCACTGCGTAATTCGTCCAGTTCGGCGTAATTTGCGTATATGTATTGATCTGACCTGACGAGAGCTTGAGGGACGGCTGAACGTGGATGAAATAATCGCTATTTTTTTACTTTTACTTTTTTAGATTTTTCTTCAGAAAGGTGGAACTTGTATAAGCTGCATAGGATACTTTTGTTATTTTTCAAGAGAAGAATTTATTTGCACAGACAGTTGGAATTAGGATTAGAGTAAATTAATCTATGTGACCTTTTTTTTTCTTATTATTAGCCAGCAATACCAAGCTTAGGGTGCGCGTATACCCGCTTCGATTTTATTACTCATCAGGATATCTACTAGTCTACCCTCAAATTGAAAATATTTTTGGTGGGATTAGATTAAATTGATCTATGAGACTTTGGGCGTGGTGAAATACATCAATCGAAAGGACTTGACCTCCAGGGTTTAAAACTGTAATTACATCTGTAATGAAAGTTAGCAGTCACCAGTACTGAACTGACTTTAAAGGTTGAATATGATTGGTTGTCTTTGTTGTTGTTTTTTTGTGTGTGTGTCTAAGACAAATTAGTATCTGCTTGTCCTAATTACAAAGCTGTACTATTTTCTAAATTTGGCAATTCAATCTGTGCAAGTCCAGTAGGGATAAAATAGTTTATCTCACAAGTTGCAGGATGTTCCAGTTTAGTGTAATACTTGCCTTTTGTACTTTGAAATGCCCTAGTTATTGAATCTGAAATCTGATTATTGGACATTTTTTATTCTTGAGTCATGAGGAACTAATGTTCTTCCATTTTCATATATTAGGAACTAAATATCAAATAATACAAGATTGTTGCTGTTGTAAACATTTACAATGGTATGGGTCTAAGAGACCTACCACTAGAAACTGAAGAACTGGTGAAAGACATGGCATGATGTGGCTATTTCTAAAACGAGGCCCTTGACTTTATACATAGCATTAGGAGTGACTCCATGAGGCTGGCATGGCCTGGTGGTTAGGGCACGTGACTTGCAACCTGAGGGCTACGGGATCGAAACCAATCGACACCAATCATGCTCAACCTGTCAGCCATGTGGGCTTTATAGTGTTACGATCAATCCCACCAATCATTGATAAAGAGTTCGCGGTGGATGGTATTGACGAGCGTTTTCTCTTTAGTCTATTACTTCAAATTTAGGGGCAGCTACAGCAAACAGCCCTCGAGTAGCTTTGCGCGAAATTCAGTAAACAACAATAATAAAGGTCGTCTTGATTTGTGTCAGGTGTGGGGTGGGAATGTTTCTAAGAACAATAACACAGGTAGGCCTAAGTAAGCCGTGAGTCAATAGCAGCCCAGTTCCAGTACATGGTCAATAAGAAGGCTCGTGGCACATCGAAGAAAGAAACGCATTAGTAAATGAAAGAGGTTATGAATATAAAACTTTAACTTTCGGCTGTTTGTGCAGCACCAGATTTATTTATTTTTATTTATGATTACTAATTTCAATCGTGCAGCGTCTCTTTAATCTTTTTCTTTTAGCCTAACTTCACCAGATGTATATTCAAAAATGACTTATAAAAATATGAACCTGAATTTATCTGTGATAAGCTTGAGTGCAGGACAGGGTTTCACAAGTGGTTCAGCAACACGTAAACACATAATGATTGAATACAATACACGACGTGTACGTGTACATTTAATTGTTTAGAGGTCGCGTTGGAAACATTGAAGTCACAAGCAGTGACGTTATTTGTTGAATTTGTACTTTCTAAAGGTCAATTCTGCAAGGAAAAATAGCCGAGAAGTGACCTGTGAACGCTGTTAGGTATTTTTCTTTTATAACAACTAAATAAAACTAGTTTATACAATGTACAGAGTGAACTGAATTAAAACGTGGTTGATGAGAACATAACTAGTTTAGTGTCATCGTGCGTGTGTTCTTGTTTGTTGAAATTGTGCAGCAAGTGCGTTGATTCAAACACAACAGTTTTGGTTCTCACGTGCATAGACATAAAACACAAAGAATACCAATAAAAACGCTAAATCAAGTGCACTGGCCTATAACTTGTTCAAAATACGAAAACTGTAGCTTTTAAAAGAGTCTTTTGCAAGTTAGTTTAATTTTTTAGCTGCGGCATAACGGCTCATAGAATGGCTCTGAGTTTGTTGTTTTTTTTAAGCTGGGTAAAACTTCTTTCTCCACTAGCGGTGATGTGTAAAGTCAGGACAATTCCAATGCTCGTTTCAAAGAAGACACCTGTAAAGTACAGGAAAATGAACATTAGCTGTGTTTCTGTAGTTGCCGAAATATTTCCTTCACGGATTCAATTTTGTTAAGAAAAATACGCCTTAAAGCTTTTCTATAACTTGAGGACAGTTTCATCATAAATTTTTAGCCGCGGCATAACGGCTCACAGAATGGCTCCGAGTTTGTTTGTTTGTTTTCCTTTTTTTTTTTTTTTTCAAGTACAAACTTTTAGCTCATAGCTCCGTCATCTCTTTACCTATTTGATATCTAATTACAGTTTTGGACTCAGGAAGTCAAATCCTTTCGATTGGTGTATTTCACCACGCCCAAAGTCTCATACATTAATTTACTCCAATCCTGTTTAAAAGAATTTCAATTTGAGGGTAAACTACTAGAGATCCTGATGGGTAATAAAATCGAATCGGATATACGAGCGCACTATGCTTGGTATTGCTGTCGCACAAAAATATACCTAATAAAAAGAAAAAAAAAGGTCTCATAGATTAATTTACTCCAATCCTGCCTAAAAGAATTTCAAGTGCCGCGGCTATTAAGGATTCCCCCTGTTCTTTTAGAAATGGTTGTACAAGTAACTATTTTTAGAGCAAATAAAATAATTTCAAAATCTAACTTTCATACACGGTAGACATCTATAATTTCTATACTCAGTGAAAGTTGCTGTTCTAAGCTTTAAAAATAAGGTAATAGTATTATAGTTATACAGTTCACATCCAGGCATACAGTAGTGTGTCGTGGCCAAAACAACCTACAGGACACAGTGTGTGTGTGTCATTACAAAGGAGTGATAGTTTAGCGATTTTCCACCTTCTGTATGTTGGACTGTGGTAATTCAAACGATCACATATTTTCAGTGGATGAAATTTCAAGGAATCCATTAAGAAATACCTGAAATATAACATCTCCAGTTTTGATTGGGTTTCGTCCTATTTTTTTTCTTCGCACCAAAATATACGGAAACTTTATTTAATATAAATACATACTTAACTTTTATGAATTTTTTTCAAATTTGGTTCACTGATAGATCTTTACAACCTACAATTAAGAATTTCATTTGGTGTAAATAAAAGATACATGTTCAAAGTTATTAAACAAAAACGCTCTAATTTGACGAAAACTTTGCGCAGGCCTACGCAAAAGGTCACGTGAGTTAACGGTCTAACATTTGTACTACAACTTCACCTAAGAGTAAAAATGAAGCGTTTTTAGTTTTTGTCATTTGGGTTAAAGATGGCTGATTTAGAGCAGCAAAACTACAAGGTGAAACGATGTACAGATACATACGTATTGGTTAGGCCAAGCAAACTAGATTAGCAGTTTCTAGCTCGAGTTTTCAAAAGAATCATACGGGTGGACGGTTATTATTCATTATTTATTGCCAACTTTTCAGATTTACTAAGTTTTATGAAATTATCACAATTAAAGACCGTTTAGCGTCACGTGATATTAGCTTAAGCAATTAGCATGAATAGTGATGCTTGATACGGCTGTACCGATTGCATGAGGGTGATGACAAGAAACTGTTAATCTAAATTCGATGGCGTTACTATAAAGGAAGCTATATATATATATATATATATATATACCTTGTAACTGTTACAACAGATATAGATAAATATATATTTACATAGAATGGATGACGATTTCAAAGTATCGCGAACTTAAAATAACTAAAACATATTTTTTCAACACTTTTTTTAGTAACTCTTTCATTCATAGTTTTGTAAATTAATTGTTCTTTTTTGCCTCAAATTAAATCTAGTTTCAGGAACTTG
>NW_013666257.1:47992-49436 GCF_000517525.1 Limulus polyphemus
TGAATGAAGTCACTTAAAATTTGTTTTGTTCGAATTATTTCTGTGGTCCAATTTATGTTCCAAAAATACAACTATATGTAATGGGAGATATTTAAAGTTTAGTATTTTTGAAAATGATTCTCGTACATTAGTACTTGGAATTTCAATTTGAAATAAGAAGTATAAGATAAACTGGGTGTTAGATGTTTGATATTAGTTTATGTTTTACCAGTGGGAGAATATGGAGAACGCTCTACATACCCGAGACCGGGTAGGGGTACAGGACTATGTACTACTTGAAGATTTCCGAAATGAAAAAGCATTCGTTGAAAACTTACGGAAGAGGTTTAAAGAGAATCACATTTATGTAAGTATATATGCTAACGTTAAGACTTTAAGAGTAGGCATAATCTCTTGGATAGCGTGCCGGGCTGCGGATCGGAAGATACAGGGTTCGACACATATTGCCGTTGAACAACTTCACGTTTTCAGTTGTAACCACATTATAAAGTATAATGATAACTTAAGAGTGAAAGAAAAAAAGAATGTATAATAATGTGCTAATCATACTATATCTGTTATATCTCGTGTCGTATCCTAGGGCTCATTAGGGCGGCTGGAACACAACAGACAGACTAGTGGTTGACCTACTATTTATCTTATCAAATTGTTGTTGTGGTGTGGGATAGATAACGTTGGTGAAGTGTAATTTTCTACTATATCTGTCATATCCAATGCCGACGAGACCTTTCGCCCAATACCAGGGTTCGTCACACAAAAGAGCTAAACAAGACCCTTGTGGTAGAAGTTTCTGCTGGCTGTCTACCTTCCCTCTGGTCTATAGCTCAAAATTAAGGATGGCTATACTTGAATATTAAGGGTCTCTGATCTGCCTGTTTAGCCCATGGGCATTTAACGTACCACTCAGCTTGAAAACTCCACTTTCAATCAATGCTTTAATTCGAATGAAAACAGTTAATTTAAAAGAATGTGTTCAAATCGGAACATTGTTTTGGCAGAATGACCTTGGAATCACAGTCGGAGGAAGGTCAAATTTTGCTGAAACATTAACGCCTTGCCTCAGAATTATTAGGAGAAAATTTTAATTATTAGAGCAGTAACATCACTAGCTTTAAGTAATTATGCTTACAGTATCTCACAGAAGGTATTTCACTAAGAAATGTGTAACGTCACGATCTGAGGCTATTTCATAGAAAACTGTGACGTTGTCAATCTGTTTTTGTGGGTTACGTGCAAGTGTAAGAGTGACTAGGTCATTTTTTGGACTAAAATCAGCAATCTGTGGCGAAGATATTTCGTCATTATGATAGATAGATACATACACGTCTAAACTTTTGTAAGCATGCTGAAATAATAAATGAACTTGTTTATATATATATTCAGCCTGTGACACACACACACGCACACGCAAATATATATATATGTATATTCAGCTTGTGACACA
>NW_013666257.1:50299-53643 GCF_000517525.1 Limulus polyphemus
AGGACTTGTGTCGCTAAAGTTTCGTCGGAACGAAGTTACGGAAAATTAATTAACAAACGGAAACGTAACAATATATTTAACTATACATGGCCTGTCTCGTTCCTAATCATGTTCGCATCTCTAAAGACACAAGTGAACAAATTAGGTTTATTTGTACCAATAAATACTAATATGGGTACATTATGAACCAACAGTTTTATGTTACATTTTTTACTAACATGAATGCGTTATGGCTCAGTATTTAATTAAACATGAACCATTAGATTTGTTTGTTCTACACACGTCACAGATGTATGATTAAGTACGGTAGTACTTGCTAGTAGGGATCGCGATGAAACAAAATGTCGGCCATAAAAATCGCCCGTTTAAAACCACCTTTAAAATATCTCAATATTAACAATGACTGTTTCACAGTATTGGCTGATCAAAACTATAGCTTATTGTATTTATAAAGCCGTCTAAATCGGTATATATGTGTTTATGGAGTGAATCAAAATTTCACTATTTCAACGAATTTTCATCTAAATAAATAAGTAAGTGACTTTTCCAGATAAGCGCACAGAAAAAATTACAAACCTTATCGCTACAAAAACTGAGTTACTTAAAATTTCGAAAATTTATCTCTATTTTGGCAAATCACTATAATTATGGTAGTCTGAGCCAAAATAAGGATAAATTGTTTCTAATTTGAAGTAACTCAATTTTGGCAGTTTTGACTTTTTTATTTCATTACTTTTTGTAGCATTAAAACTTTCTATATTACTATATCTAGCTAAGTTACTTGTCTTTATAACATTTAAAGTTTATTGTTATTATACTTGTTACTTAAAACGATCGAGGAAGGTATGAATGTTGACTGTGTAAGTCTTCTGGGTATGGTTGTTGACTATGTAAGTCTTCAGGGATGCGAGAGGAGTTGCTATGCTACCAATCACTGATATTGTAACATATTCATTACATGAGAAAACCATAAGGTTTTGTGGTGTTAAGAACCTCAACTTTAAAGTCGTTCCCGCGTTTATGTACCTCTACTAAATATGTTGATAACAAGAAGATTAATAGATATGTAAAGGTTTGATTATCATGATTAATACGCTATATGAACAATTCGATAAATTGCAAAGGTTAAACATTAATGACAAAATTCACTGTTCTAATTTCAGGTAAAGTACACTCTTTTGGACACTCAATAAAAATCATTAGGTGTTAGAACATCAAGATCGACGTTTTAATAAATGTGGCGAAACGTGACAGATTTCTGGGTTTAGTGGTATAAAGATCCACTGATCATAATATCATAACCATGTGTTTATTACTGGTATTTTAAACCTGGGTGACCAAAATGTCGGCCGTCTCTCTTGCAGGAAGATTAGCCAATTGATTCCCCAAGTCAGCTTATTGGAAATAGGAGTGGAGTGGAGAATCGCTTCATTCCTCCTCTATATAAAACTAAGCAAACAGTTGGGTCAACCTTTTTTAACTCTAGAATGTTTTCCGGGATTACCCCAACCATTTCTTTCTTCTACACATGAGTCTAGAGCGCACTTGAAGACCAGAGTGACCATCATGCTAATCTGATATGAGGTTAAGTCAGTTCGAATGTGGGAGTCAGCGAGTGTCGCTGTTTGCTGTCTCAGTAGTGTTTCACTTGCGTGGGGTTAAGTGTCACCCCGTGTAAGTATTAATGTATGTTAAATTTCGTCACTGGTGATAGTGAACATATTTTTTATCTTTGATTTATGAACATGGCTTTACGTGTAACTGACCAAAACTTTGAAGTACAGGTTCGTGCAATGAACAATATGATAGTGACAATAGATACTGGGAGAGAAGGTAACGTAGATATTCAGTTTGAGTTCGGGAGAGTCAGATGTTGAAGAAGAATCTAGCGGTGACTCATTGAAATGTAAAAATGGGCATTTGTGGCTAAAGGAACTACCACCCCCTAGTCGTACACCTGCTCGAAATATTGTTTTGTGAGTACCGGGGGGGGGGGGCAAGTCTAAACTGTTAATACCGAAGTAGTAGAAGACTGGTATGTCCTTTTCACTGATGAATTGATAAACAAAATACCCTTGTATACAAATCAAAAAATTGAAAGACAGTCCAGTAAATATTTGTAGGAAAACTAATGTGGAGATAATCAAGACACTTGTAGGATCGCTCTGTATAGCTGGTGAACAGAAGGACAACCACCTACGTACATCTGAAATGTAATCTAGTTTCGAAGCACCAGCTTATCGATCATTAATGACTGAAACGTGATTTCGATTCTTTATAACTTGCCTGATATTTGACAACAAGAAATGTGAGGACAAGTTTCACCCATCCGTGAGATGTGGTCAGAATTCATTGCTCACTGTAGCTCCTCATACACAACGCATGAGTACTGTACTGCATATGAGCATGTAACTCCTTATACACAACGCATGAGTACTGTACTACATACGAGCATGTAACTCCTTATACACAACGCATGAGTACTGTACTGCATACGAGCATGTAACTCCTTATACACAACGCATGAGTACTGTACTGCATACGAGCATGTAGCTCCTCATACACAACGCATGAGTACTGTGCTACATACGAGCAATTGCTAGGATTGAGAGGAAAGTTTCCGTTCGGGATTTATATTGCAAGCAAACCTGACAAGTATATGTGTGTGACGCACGATTATTCTATATATTTACTGTAATCCCTTACATTGGAAAGAAAGCACGTCTTGACAACAATCCTCTTCCAATATATGTAAAAACATTAACTGAACCTATGTATGAAACTGGGCGTAACATTACTTGTGGTAATTGGTTCTGTACCTCTAGTTGGGATAATGTTGAAATACCACAAACTGGCAGTTGGTGGTAAAAATAAGAGAGATTTAACCACCATTTCAGCCTAGCAGAAAGAAAAAGGTTCTTTCATCTCAATTTGCTTTCGACAGCGAAAAAACGTTGGTATCCTCTTGTCCCAAAGAGGGGAAATAAGTGTCAGTGTCATCAACAATGCACATTGATGGCTCACAGTTACTCAGTGTCACGGAAACAGTCACTCACTTTTTTTATGGGATTCTGGACCAGGTTGGAACCAACGCTCCTGTTCTTTATAAGAGTGCAAACCAAAGGAAAAGACTGGACGACGTTCTTTTCTGAAGAGTTGTGGTATGGACCTTGTCAAACCTCACACGAATCGAAGAGTGAAATAATTCATTCCCAGAGAGATTTCTTCTACAATTCGTCGTGTTTTGAGAATAGAAGAAACAGATTCAAGAATATGCATGGCGTGGATTATGTTTGTCATGATATAAAAGACTGTTTCGTTCAGATAGTATTGATTAATTTAGT
>NW_013666257.1:53737-55491 GCF_000517525.1 Limulus polyphemus
ATAGTATTGATTAATTTAGTTTCGTGAGTGAATGTTTTATTATTATTTAGTTTTTGTTGTAATAAGAGTTAAAAGCAGATGATTGTAGGAAGTTTTGTTAATAATTCATTGATGTTGAAAATATCGAACGTCACGTGCAATATATTGACGTCGAAAATGTAGAAGATGGACAGACGATTAGGTAATATAGAAATAAATAGCGTGTAACGAGCGGGATGCATCAGACAGACAGATAATAGCAAAAGCGAATAAAGTTGCTGTGAAGTTAACTACCGTAGAAGTGATAGACCTAATGTTTAATATTGTTATGTATCTGCTTGTTTGTTAATTTCCCGTAAAAATTACTTCCGAAGAACTTCAGCGATGCAAGTTCTTTCTTAAATAAAACTAGTTTATTCTTTCTCAATACAACTTTGCAATACACTTAATTTCCACAGTCACTTTAACTTGAACACACGCTATAATTCACAATGATTTACACACTTTACTTACGGCTTGACTCGATTAAACGTGAACGATAGCGGAAATAAGTAGGCCTACCTATACACGCACAACTGCAGTAATAACGAAAATAGTGTAGAGATTAAAATTACGCTATATAACCATGTCAACAGATTTTGATAAGTGGGTTGAAAGAGGATCTCAACTTGGTTAAAAGACAGTGAACTACGAGAGTTTGTTAAACAATAAGAACTAGAAGGAGAAGAAGGCAACAGAAGAGACAAATTGAGAAAGAAGAAAAGAGAGAGAAGAGACTAGAAATAGAAAGAATGATAATACAAATTGAGGAAAGAGAGAGAGGGGGGAGAGACTAGAAATAGAAAGAATGATAATACAAATTGAGGAAAAGAGAAAGAGAGGAGAGACTAGAAATAGAGAGAATAAGAGCACAAATTGAGATAGCAAAACTCACCCAACCGAAAGAAGGAGGACCCAAGAATGACAATGGATTCAGAGCTAGTCGACCCAAGCTGCCCAAATTTGATGAACATAAAGTTGACATGAATGTTTTCTTGGAGAGATATGAAAGATAATAGTAAAAGAGAATAAAGCTGGCGTGAAGTTAAGTACCGTAGATGTGATAGGTCTAACGATTGACTTAGGCTTAACGTTTAATATGTTAGAGTGAAACTAACAATAGAAAAAAATATAAGAAAAAATAATTATATTCCGTCAAAGCGTGGTTTTAAACTAATTGAATCAGTCTGACTGCACTTTGACAAAAGGAACAGAGGGTCTTCAGAAGAAAGAAAACCAAACGATTACGAAAACTCGCGCCACAATTGTAAGTGAATCACAGAGAATACTAGTGCGATAGAAATAGAGAAGATAGTGTGGTTTGTCAACTGATATTCTAAAGTAATTGAATAGGCCTAAGTGGATATTTGACAAGAAGGAGAGAATTACATATATAATGTATTTATGATATGTCCATAATATCTATAGTGTCGATTAATTTCTTGTTCATACGTTAACTTGTTCTGAATATATATATCATTTTGAAAACAAAAAGTGCGTGCTGTTTATTCATCGCTGAATTTATCGTTAAATAGTCACAGATACCTACTGTAGAAGAATCCTAAGCCCAACAACAACATAGTGTTGCGTCAGCGAGTCACGTGACTACTGTGGCGCCCTCTGGTTTCTGGAACTATCTTGTTCTTTCGTGAGTGCTCTAGTATTTGCTAGATGGGGTTGTCTGGTATATATAAGAGGGGGAAAACGTGACGCGGGAAGGTAATGTAATGTGTGTG
>NW_013666257.1:56061-60534 GCF_000517525.1 Limulus polyphemus
TTTGACAATTGGGGAAGAACAAATTTTAACATTCTGACACTGTCCTCAAGCAAAGACAGGGAAACGAAGATAAGTTGTGTAAAATGTGGAAAACCAGTTGGGTTTGATCCTAGAAACAATATCTGTACTATGTGTACAATGTAATGTTCTGAAAACAACGCTCTTCATATTTTTATTAGTCTTTCCAATGAAACCACTTTTTTAAAAACAACAAGCATTTTTTACCTTATGTATTTAAATAAATTGTTGTTGTTTTTTTTAAATAAAAAAATCAGATTATCAAAAGAATTTTTAAACTATGAAAACGCGGCTTGGGTGACCAGTCACCCCGGGTAAGCATTAGAAGGTGTGGAAAAAAGGTATGTAATTTAGGGTTAACAGTCACAAAAAAAATTAAGTCGTAATTTGACTTAGTATTTCTACGCCCCTTCTCACCCACTTCCCAAAAAAAGGCTCTTGTTAAACGGTTTCTAAAACTGAAAAGTGATGGCGTTACAATTTTTTAAGCACTTATTTCGACATCGCGCAAGTGACCTAGTTGGAGAACGAAACGCTGAGAAAGCACTTGCTCTGAATAGAACTGCCTTGCACAGCTTACAGCCAAACGGAACGTAGGACTGTGGGAAGAGGGGGGAGGGTTTATATCTTGATTGCATATCATGACGTACACGGTGTTACCAAACTCCAGTGTCGATTAAAAAAGTTTCAATTGGTTATGTGTTTTCCAATGCCATTGGCATTTCTCACTACAAGCTTATTTCAATGTAAGTACTAAGAGTAACACTGATGCACATTACATGGATAACTTGATATATAAAAGTAACACTGTTTTAATAACATGTAGCAGGTAGGATATTTCATGTCGTGTAGCTTATATAAATAGGACTATCTCTTTGATTAGTAAAAGGTCAAATGCTCCAAAAAATGTTTGTATAAGTTACGAGAACGTGATGTGTATGTGGTACAAAATGAAGTGATCTTACACAAGTTACAAACACCGGATCTGTCCTTCTATGATAGTGCACGTTTTGACCTTACTGTCTCAGTATTTTGTGTTCTTATCTTTTGTTACGGATCAGTGATAAGAATTCTGGGAATATTGGAGACTCACTCATTTGCTAATCGAGATACAGTTTTTATGTTACTTTTCACGCCGACAAATGTCATAAATGCCTATCAATTCCAACGTACTTCCACTGTTAGCTAAATATTTTATTAAATTGTTGACCCTTAAGTGTGTAAGCGATAACAGAGATATACTGAATATTTCAAAACTTCCAATCTAACTATCCAGGTACGTTAACGTGATGCCACTCCCGGCCTTCACATTAGTGTAATCAGAACCTATATAATTAGCCAGAAAAACATGTAGTAAATTATACATTTTCATGTTTGAAGCTTTTTGTGAATGTGTGACTAATTATTTAGTGGGTGTGGGTTGGAACAAAATGTTCCCCGCAAGTTAAAGCCATGCGTGTGTCATGAGAGTGACAGTCAACTCTTTAGGCGGGTAGTAAGTGGTAAGGCGCTGCTAACGGGTTACCTCCCCTCTGATCATAGTTCAAAATTAGAGAAACAATAGTTAATCTTAGCAGCGTTTTCATAAATACAACACAATATTCATGATTTGTCACTATCTGCGAATTTAAACTTCATAAAAGTTGTTTTTGGTTTTAATAACGGATTTTCCATAATTCAGCTACGCAGATTTCGAAAATAATATTCATTTTTTTCTATCACGTAAGGATTTTTTTTACAAATCGGGAAGAAAACAAACTCTTACTTAAATCAAATTATTATTTCGTTTACCACAATAAACATTTTATATTATTATTATGTTTGTTAACAAAAATACAAACAAACTGATGAAAAGGGAAGAACATTGATGTCAAACGAATATTCATCCTGATTTTTTGAGAACTCTACGTCTTTTAGTCTCAAAACTACGTGTTGTGGTCTTTCTTTCATGTATTGCGTTATGACGTTTTGTGGACAATCCGTACGTGATGGAGAAAAATGGATACCATTTTCGGATTCAGCGTACAGGAATCGATGTGGAACATGTAAACATTTCAAGACAATAAAACCCTCTTAAGCCTATATTATTCCCCAGCCCCCGCACAACTAGCACAGTAACAACCCTCATTTTTTTTATAACCAAAATGGCTGAAATTAACAGGATTAATGTTGCGTCTTTTTCTCTAAGCAATTGCTACGGGGATCAGTATTAATTTTACTGATAAGACATTAAAGATACTTTAACTGAACAAACGGGATCAGCAGCGTAAAGCTTGTACCTGGATGAATTTAGAAAGCAATACTGATTCCATACATTGGTTTCGATCCCGTCTTTATAAAGGTATCCAGTAATAATGATGCAAAGTACAAACATTTTGCAGTTTTTATTAATGATAACTTTTTCATTTGTGTTGGAAAATATGAAATTGCCATTTCAATAGTGCCAACCTATATTTCTCATCTTTCACACACAGTTGCAATTGCCATCACCCTCCCCCCCTATAAAATCTCCGAATTTTGTAACGCCTTCACCTTCTCATCATTTAACCTCTTGATTATATCTAATGATCCAAGACAATTAATTTACGTCCCTCAGTGGAACAGCGGTAATTTTATGAACTCACAACACTAATATCCGGAGTTCAATTCTTCTCGGTAGACACAGCAGATTGCCCAATGTGGCTTTGGTCTTAAACAAACAAAAACGGTTAATTTACTCTGGTTATAAGTCATTAACCCATTCACACAGTTTGGTGTCAAGAGACTAACAAACTATAGCTTGTCTACTGAAAAATTCAGAAGAATGAATGAGTAAGCTAGTCTTATTCTTCTCCTTACAACGCTAGAAACCGAGTTTCGATACCCGTGGTGGGCAAAGCACAGATAGCCCTTTGTGTAGCTTTGTGCTTAACTACAAACAAACAAACTTATTCTTCTATTTGTCCAAATTCATGGCTGCTTCTGATGGGGTAGAATCCCTCGAAAACGTTCTAACTTGACGACAGGTGACGAACCAAGACTAGATGTTATTCAGCTCGTTTACTAAATAATTCTGAAGAATAAACAAATGGCATTAATATTAGAGCAAGCTACTTAAGGCGTGACAAGAGCAGGTCAAACATCGCGCACAATTACCTCGTATAATTAGTTTTAGCAGTATTGAATGACTTGAGCGAAAGATCTGCTATATTTCGAAAGTGTTTTACCTGTAATATATATATATTTCTTTATCTTTAAATTTATGTTTTTTTCAGGCACCGAGTACGTTTTTTCTTCTTCATACTATTATTAAAGATGATGTTAAAAATAAATTAATAAAACAGCTCCTTTTATTTCATGGTCTCTTGACTTCAAAGCTTTTTCAACAATTCAATTCATCTCAGGACTAGTACTTCGTTCATCCTATCAGTTCCTTTTTGCCCTTGGAAGTTATTTTACAGTATTTATTATTCTATCAGTTCCTTTTTGCCCTTGAAAGTTATATCACAGTATTGATTATTTCTATATATTTTCACTTTGTAATTTAGAAACCTTGTTTGCTGATACGAAAACAAAAGTATGGGCATGACGTGGTCGTCTTTTAAAAAAAAATTAACCATTGCTGATAACTCAAAATTAAATAATTTCATTTCTTTCAAAGTACAATGGTCTTTTTTTTTCGAAATACTGAAGGAGGGGAGTAATTGTAACCCTACTGAGTCCGGAAAGGGGGCGCTGCTGTGGAAATATTATAGAACATACTTTTCCCATCTCTATGTACCTGGATAGCTCTACTCAAAATATTGTTACGACAGCGGAAGTCACGCTGTCATTATTATTATTATCATTATTATTATTCTTAAATATTACCTGGGCTTAGGATCCCACTAAATCTTAATGTGACCCTGATTGCACCCTATTTTACCTTATGTATGTACAGGTATTACTTGTAACAGTGGTACTTCCAAATATTCGGGATCAAATTTTCTGATTGGTCAGCTACGGGAACAATGCTAAGTCAGTTTAGATGTTTTATCAACTTCAAGAACAATGTTAGCTCAGTTTAGACGTTCCACCAGGTACAGGAATAATGCTAAGCCAGTCTTTGGAACGTTCTATCAGCTTCGAAAACAACGTTAGACTAGTTTGAATATTTTATCAGCTTTGGGAACAATGTTAGGCCAGTTTGGACATTTCAAATCAGACTAGTTTCTGACATTGAAAGAGCCAGATCTCATTGCACAAGCTTTATATATGTTTTGGTCTATACAGTTTTCCCTATTGTCTAAATTATTAATCATGCGTATATCTTTTTATTTTATTTTACCAGTCAACCCGTTTTAGTTTATATTCCTTTAATTGAATACTTACTTTTATTTCAATATAGTCAGTGCTTAAAGTGGGAAAAATAAGCAGGGGTGATTGGTATGACAGGCCTAAATTGGTGGGCTTTATAAGAAGAAAAAGTGATGGTAT
>NW_013666257.1:61485-70308 GCF_000517525.1 Limulus polyphemus
CGGAAATTAACAAACAAGCAGATACGTAACAGTATGATAGGCTTGATTTCAAAAAGTGGAGGTATGTCATACCCCCTCATTTCAAACATTGAATACTGTCCATTTTATTTTTCACTGTAATATACAACAACACACTAACCCTACAACTAATTGATCAACCGTGTATCCATCTTATGCTTCTACAAAAATATAATGTTTCTTTTTGTTCAACTTCACAACGTATTTTAGCCATTTTCATTCCACTAATAATAATTTACTACGCTTGTCATTCAATACGAATTTCCTGTTATTGCGAAGTAACTACGTGTTTAGTTTATCATAGGAATACCATATTGGGCGTCTTTGTAACAGCACTGATTTGCTGTGAGAATCTTAATAAAACGGCCACGTCCTGATATAAAATGTAAGATAGAAGTATGCGTGATAAACACTGAGGATCTTAACAAAACAAAAGTGTTTACTACAGGTAACAGTGAATTATTTCAACAATGAGCTTTACTACAATTTACAGCTTTTACAGTAAGTAAGATTAGTTTTTAGAACAAATACCCCCCCCCCCCCCCCCCCAGTGGCACAGCATCATGTCTGCGGACTTACAACGCTAGAAATTCGTGGTGGGAAGAGCACAAATAGCCCATTGGTAGCTTTGTGCTTAATTACAAATAAACAATCACCAGAGGCCTGACTTAGACCATGAGAATTAATATCGATCTTTCTGTAAAATATAAAAAGTATTTAAGGGTGTTTAGTTTCTGACAAAATGTTTATTCAACTGCACTTCTTCAATTGAATAATGACGCTGTTCATGTATGAATCACAAGTGTGATATTAGTTTGAAAATAAGAATTAGTTGTATGTTAATCTTGGTATATAGATATAATGACGTTCAGGTTTTATTTCAGTAATTTAAACGCTTCAGCCTCCACATGCTGCAAAACAGGTCCTTAGAAAATATGGACATGCCGATGAAAACGCACCACACTTTCTGCCGTGGGTTTTTGTAATTAAATCTGGCAGTGAATTCAGCTATTCAGTTAATGGTAGCTGTGTAAGCGGCGGATGCTGTTTTCTGTTGTTCTCGCTTCCTTTTTGGCTAGCAGTTCTAAATTAAGGACAGCTATGCCCGAATCTTGGGTTTTCTGACCTCATCGTTTAGCCCATAATCCCGAAAGAAGACGTTAAAGTTGAATATACCATATTATTCAATTCCGAAATTTCAAACATAGAATATTTTTTATTAGCCAAACATTACTGAAAAAACAACCTAAGTTGTTGCCGCCATGGTAAAAAAAAAATGCTGATTATTTAATCGTTTACTTTTCCTTAGTCAGCAAAAGAGACGAGAATAAACAAACAAGTATCTCAAGGAAAGCCAATAATTCGTTTCGTTAAGTTATGGCTTTCATGACTCGTCCTTCTGTCCGAGACCGTAAAACGGTTTACTTTATAAAAGTACTATGTTGAAATATAAGTTAATGTTCTAACTATTTTAGCATATTCGTTAAAGGCGTGTAACAACAAATATAAGGGTCGAAAATACCACACTAAATTTACAAATATAGCTGTGAATCTGTGTACATATATTCAGACATACAATCATAAAATATACGGTTTCTTATTCATATATTTTACGTTATTTTCACAGATACCATTGTCGTAGCCAAACCTTCAGGCGACAGCTGATATAAAATATTTAAAACAGCAGCATCAAGAATAACAACATGTTCAAATGAAGAACTGCCTTTCTTATACGATTTAAAAGCGTAATATGTGATTAATCCCATGGTTCCCAGGGGCGTGCATATATATATACAGGAACGTCGAGAGCCAGCACGGGACCCGGGGCAAACATCCTCGGGCCCCTTTCTCTCTCTCTTTTTTTAACATTTTCAAGAATTTAGTAAAAAGAAGATCCGACGAACTCATAAACCAGACAAAATCATAGCAGCAGCCATTTTTACCTCACAGTATAGGCGTAAAAACGTTAATAAAGTAACAACAAATATTTATTAAATCTATAAGTAACAAATACATATCAATTATTACTCAAATTATTATTTCAGTCGTTCTTAATGTATCAAGCGTATATATGCAAAGAAAAGCCAAAAACTATGTTTTTTATCATCAAATGAAGATATAGCCTAAAGATGCTTTGCGGGCTTTACGGCATAACCAAGTTTCATTAGCCCGGGCCCCTAGACAGTTGCCCCCCCCCCCCCCCGTCAGCGGGCAAAGCTCCACCACGGAATGAAAACATTCACACGAAATGTATTTACAGTCGATTTTCACACCTTTTTATATATACATAAAAAACCGTAGTTGAAATTTATTTAATAAAAAGTGCTATTTATTTCAATTTTTCACGTAAAGTTAAAAAAAAACAAAAAAACGCCAATTTTCACCTTTAATAAATGACGTTGTATTTTCCTTAAACAACATATGCTTGTTGAAGACTAGGAAGATTGATTCCCCTGTCTATTATTGAATACACCAGTTTTATAGAACCTCCTCTGTTTATTTTCGTCCCTTTTTTTCATATGTTGTGAATGAAATCTTTGGTTTGAACAGAGACTCAAAAACACGTGCCAGAAATGAATAAATGTAAAATATTCTGCTGTTGTTGAACTTCGCATAAAGGTACTCGAGGGCCGTCTGCACTAGCCGTCCCTAATTTTGAAGGGATAGACTAGAGGGGAGGTCGCTAGTCAATACCATTCACCACAAACTCTTGGGCTATTCTAATTGAATAATGGAATTTGACGGATTCTCTTATAACGCATTCACGGCCCCAAAGTGTATCCCCCGATGGGACAGCGGTAAGTTCTCGGACTTGAATCGCTAAAATCCGGGGTTCGAAAGAAGATAGCCCATTGTGGTTTTGCTTTAAAAAAACACAACAAAAGAAACAAGCAAGACACAAAGTGCAGAATATGATTTCTTGGCGGGAACGGGACACGAACCACAAATATTCAGATCAAATTTCGACATGCTAACCACTGGGGCGCATTCGGCCCATATAATCTAATAAATGACAGTGAAAATGCTTTATTATTAAATTAGAGACTTAAAGTATGTTTGACACATATATCGATTGATTATTTTATGAATACGTTTTTTGTTGTTTTTGTTTTTTTCGCAGACTTACATTGGATCAGTGTTGGTTTCAGTAAATCCTTACAGAGACTTAGGGATTTACAGGAAGGAATTCATCGAACAGTACCGTAATGTCAATTTCTTTGAGTTGCCACCACACATGTAAGTAATTTTCTTAGTCGAACAGTACCGTAATGTCAATTTCTTTGAGTTGCCACCACACATGTAAGTAATTTTCTTAGTCGAACAGTACCGTAATGTCAATTTTTTGAGTTGCCACCACACATGTAAGTAATTTTCTTAGTCGAACAGTACCGTAATGTCAATTTATCTGAGTTGCCACCACAAGTGTAAGTAATTTTTTTAGTCGAACTGGTGGCAACTCAGATAAATTGATATTACAGTACTTTGTGGTGGCAACTCAGATAAATTGATATTACAGTACTGTTCGACTAAAAAAATTACTTACACTTGGTGTAAGTAATTTTTTAGTCAAACAGTACTATAATATCAATTTCTTTGAGACACTACCACAAGTGTAAGTAATTTTTTTGGTCGAACAGTACTGTAATGTCAATTTATCTGAGTTGCCACCACAAGTGTTGGTATTTTTAAAAACTTATTTCATCTCGTGAGTTCACCGTTAAATAATCAGTGGGTTTGCTAATTTAAAAATATTTAAGTATTAAATAGATTAATACTAAAGGCGAGTTTAAAATGAACATTATTTATCTCGAAGGCATTATATTGTTACGTCTCTGGTCGTTTGTTAATTTCCCGTAAAAATTCTTCCCGAGGAACTTCAGCGATACAAGTCCTTTCTTAAATAAAACTACTTTATTCTTCCTCAATACAACTTTGCAATACACAGAATTTCCACAGTCACTTTAACTTAAACACACGCTATAATTCACAATGATTTACACACTTTACTTACGGCTTGACTCGATTATCCCGTTATCAATTTATCTTCCGGCTTATATACTAAAATAGAGGGCGTCTAGCAAACGCTGAGACGTTCGTGAGGTTCCCCGATCCTTCTAGAATCTCATCAAGTTTTACCAGCGTCACGTGACTTCCGCTGTCGTAACAATATATATGTTAGTCTTAAGTTTTAGTCATAGTAAGATCGAATTTATTCTTTTAATAATCTTCGTTGTCTTCAGTTTGCGTGGTAGTTAGGACGATCGACTCCCAGTCTGCAGGTTGCGTTATAATGCGACGGTAAATCGTTGGCAAAAAGATTAGCCCAAGAGTTGGGGATGGGTGGTGTTGATTAGCTGCCTTGCCTTACTTCTAGTTTATCGTTTCAAAATTAGGTACGGCTAGCAGCAGATAGCCCTCGAGTAGATCTGCGCGATAATTCAACACACAAATAAGCCTTCGGCTTAAATCACATGACGTGTGAAGATTTAAACTGCATGAGTTCAGATATACAAATTATATTTTTACATCGGAACTTAAGGACTATTTTTGTTTTTTAAAGGCCAAACGCTTCCGTGTTTATAACAGTGAATAAGTATTTATTACTAGTAGTTTGTTTGGTCTACATTTTTACAGTACATTTCATAATAGCACGGGTGGTGCTAGCCCATTGGGGGCTCTAAGCAGGAATAGTTTAGGAGCCCTTACCCGCCCCCAAAAGATACTAATTGTAGTATTTCCACAAATTAAAAATGCACCAACACAACACATAGTAATACACTTGTTAAATCATACTCACACACTAACATGAATGCGCCATAACGCATACTACGTGTTTACTGCACTTAGCAACCAATCAGCACACCATACATAGCACGTGCGCCTGCCTCAAACGTTTATTGGTGGTGCAATTTTCAAACGTCCATCGTTTCTAAGTGATGTGTTTTGGGATTGCTTTCGTTGAAATAATTTTATTTTTCAAATGAGTACAATACCAAAACAAGCAACAGTCAAATTCTTGATTTAAAAAACAAACAAAAACGCCGTAAATTGGGGGCCTTTTGAGCTGCTAGGAGCTCTAAGCAGTTGCTTAGTCTGCTTATCTCAAGCGCTGCCATTGCATAATAAGTTCAACTGAAGAAATCTAAGATATTGTTACGTCTCTGGTCGTTTGTTAATTTCCTGTATAAATTCTTCCCGAGGAACTTCAGCGATACGATACAAGTCCTTTCTTAAATAAAACTAGTTTATTCTTTCTCAATACACTTAATTTCCACAGTCACTTTAACTTAAACACACGCTATAATTCACAAAGATTCACGCATATCTCCCCGTCTGCAATTATCTATGCCGTCACTTTTTTCTCTCCGTTTTATTTGCCGGGCTTATATACTAAAAATAGAGGGCGTCTAGCAAACACTGGGATATTCGTGATGTTCCCCGAACCTTCTAGAAACTCATGACGTGTTACCAGCGTCACGTGACTTCCGCTGTCGTAACACTATGATAAATGTTACGTTAACACGGTATTCCACCATTTTTATCGAAACAGAAAATCTTAATGTACCTGTTGATTGGTTATGTATGTGTACACAAATTTGATCTATCTGCAGTTTTGAAGATTTAAAAAAATTAGTATAAAAACTTCATCTGACATGTGCTGTCCGAACTATTAAATATACAAATTGATTGGACGATATTTACAAAAAAAAGTATATTTAAAACTGCTGTTGAAATTAAGATTTTGTGAAATAGGTTGTCCCTGTGCAGTTTAAAACGGTTTGAAACTAGATGGTTTTGTTTGGAAATTTTCGAGCAAAAGGGCTGTCTGCACGTAGCCGTCCATGATTTGGGACTGAGGTACTTTATTGTGACTAAATAATGGGATTTCACCGTTGCTCTTATAGCGCAACGACGGCCCCGTTTTTGTAAAATCGGGACAATAATTGTGAACCCTCGTATACACTCTCCTGGCACGTTAACCGCCAAAATTAGGTGGACCAAAATATGGAGGTTTGGAGTCTTGTAGAAATATAGAGTGGTCTGTTTCCACTGTGAAAATATTTTTGCCATTTTGTTCACCTCAGAAAAAGGGTGGGGGTTGGGAATTTTTACATTGTAGAAACTTAGGATGGTTTATTTCTACTTTAAGTTTGTAAATAAATATTAAGGGTAACTGCCTTCCCACAACTCACTACAGACAGCGAAAGGCAGTAGGAGTTGAGACGTTATGGGTTCAACCACTTAACTTACCCTCAACTGATTTTCCTCAGTTGCTGGTTAGTTTGACGTCAGCGTTTGGATCTTGTCTGATAGATGGAATATCCCCAAAGCGTTTGAGTGCTACGGCCACAGACATTATCCATTATGAGTTTTAATGACGACAACAAGGACTGGTAATGGAAAAATTAATTTTGATTTTTTTGAGTCTCTTTGTAATGTTTTTGATTTATATTAATTTCATCATTATTGTTTTATAGTGCTGATTAAAAGTTCACCTATTTACAATTAATATATTTGATAACTTTAGAATTACTGATTTATTTATATGTATGTGCGTGTGCGTGTGGAAGAATGATTCAGAAGCCAAAAAAGTTTTTAGTCAAGTGAAGATCAGATACTATTTAGACTGGCAGCGTTAGGCTGCTCACTTTTAGCGCTCAAAAAACATATGCGCAGCATTCAAGTGGTTTTGTTACGTCATCCAGTTGACTAGCGCTTTAACAAGTAGAAAACCATATATTCATTTATGCAAAGTTATCCTGTAGTTAAGTGCAATCTTTCGAATCTTCGATAACAGCATAGAAACCTTTTTTGAATGTCACAGTGTATACATTTCTCTTTATGCAAATATCTGCTGATAAATATGTTTCTTGTATAAATGTGAAAGTAGCAAATGGTTTATACGACTTGCCCATTAGCAGTATTTACCGAGAGCAAATATAAGTTTATAAAGATTAGGGAGGTTTGTTTGTTTGTTTTTGAAATTCGCGTAAAGCTATACGAGGGCTGTCTGCGCTAGCCGTCCCTAATTTAGCAATGAAAAACTAAAGAGAAAGCAACTAGTCATCACCACCCACCGCCAACTCTTGGGCTACTCTTTTACCAACGAAAAGATTAAGGAGGAATCTAAAGTCCAGTCAACGGCTAGTTGCGTGATGTCCACCGCGTGGAATCTAACTCCACATTTTAGCGTGTAGTTTCGTATAATTATCACTGACTCACTGGGCGGGGAGGAAGTGGCTTAGTGGTAAACCTGAGGGCTCACACTGCTAAAAACAGAGTTTTGATACTCGTAGTGGGCACAACACAGATAGCCAATTGTGTAGTTTTGCGCATCACAACAAACAAACAACCTACTTTGGACTCTCTATTTGCAATGTACATGATAATTATACCGGATATGGTGTAGGCAGTATTTTGTTAAATCTCGGTAAAGCTCTTCTAACACGTTCAACTGTCCATCGCTTTCATAGTATATCACCAGCAAGTAGCTCAGAAATTACAATT
Source organism: Limulus polyphemus (assembly GCF_000517525.1). Taxonomy (NCBI): domain Eukaryota; kingdom Metazoa; phylum Arthropoda; class Merostomata; order Xiphosura; family Limulidae; genus Limulus; species Limulus polyphemus. The sequence goes on from NW_013666257.1 coordinate 69,013, forward strand.
GTTAATATTTTTGTTGCCTAAAAATCTCCAACGTGTCATTGTTAAACTGGTTTTACTGTTCGGTTATATATATAAAAAAGAAGAAACACAAGCTCATAAGGTTTGTATACAAGTTTGATTTGTTTTTAATATGTTTTTTTTTTAAAAAAAAACAAGCGGACTGTGTAGCTATTTGTTTATAGTGGAAATGTATCGCCAATAAATCACAGACACTTACTGTAAAGAATCTGGCCTTACAAAACCTGACAGCAGTTGTATAGTATTATTGCATTAGAATATCTAGTATTGCATAGAATATTCTAGACTTTTGTCGTGGTATAAATACGCGTAGAAAAATCATTATTCAGTTCTAGTTCTAGACTGCGAGATCGTGAGTTTAGCGATAAAGAGTGTACAGCGGCGATTTTTAAAGTGAAATCATCACAGATTGCATTATAATAACAGAGTAGAGAAGAAGAATTCATTTTGTCAGTTGTGTTCAAAAGTAACTGAACCAGCCTGTGTGGAATTCGACGAAAAAGATAAATGTTTAAAGCTCTGGATACCACTGTGGTAACCAACACTGTAACGAACATTTTTTAGATAGTTTATAAAGCGCGGGTGTCATATTTAGTTATATTTGGGAGCGATATTTTACGGTAAGTTTGTTTTCGTAAATGTTTACGAATCATACGTTGTATAGTTCAGTTGTTATGAATTAGCAATTGTTTACAATAGTGAGATTATTGCGTCATGTCGCTAGAACTTTTTCATTTCTCGTTGGTTTAATTCTTCGTATATACGTAGTAATACTTGAAATAAATCACATTATAACACTAAAATGTTGTTTTTATTTGATTAGATATTCAACGTTTTGCTTTACTGCTTCTTCAGAAGCGTTTACTAAAACACAAACCAAAAACTGACGGTACAAAGCTTCAAATAGTTTAAATAATATATTATATTCGAATGTATAACGTGCATTTGATATATTTACTAGTATAGCTTATTGTTGAAAGAAAAGCATTGTTGAAATTATTTACTGCTACCTGTTGTAAACAAAAGTTCTATCAAGATTACAGAATGAAATAAAAAGATAGTGTTATGTCTCCGTTTGTTAATTAACTTTCCGTAACTTCGTTTCCGACGAAACTTTAGCGACACAAGTCCTTACTTAATAAAACTGGTTTATTCTTTCCAAATACAACTTTATGATACACTTAATTTCAATATTCGCGCTAAAACAAACACTATAACGAACGTACGTTAACTTCAACAATACCCTGTGACTGCAGTTCAATTACTCACTATCTACAC
>NW_013666257.1:71260-84486 GCF_000517525.1 Limulus polyphemus
TAGTAAACACAAGTTCTTTCAAGATTACAGAGTGAAATAACAAAAAACGTTAGGTTAAAAAATAAAATAATTAAACTTATAGGCGCCATCCTTTGTCCCTATTCATCTGTGGTCGTAGATAATTTTAATTATTTTTTTTATTTTTTAACCTAACGTTTTTTGTTATTTCACTCTGTAATCTTGAAAGAACTTGTGTTTACTACAGGTAACAGTGAATTATTTCAACAATGAGCTTTACTACAATTTACAGCTTTTACAGTAAGTAAGATTAGTTTTTAGAACAAGTAGCCCCCCCCCCCCCCCAGTGGCACAGCGGTGGGCAGAGTATAGTGTAGCTTTGTGCTTACTAATAACAACAACAGAACAAGTACGACGTTTCGATCACTGGTGCGATCATTATCAAGTACACAAGTAAACTCAAAACGAAACTAATAAGCTTTACTATTTAATATGTCAAAAGCACGCTGTCCAAATGCTCATTATAGATTCGAATAGAATTTAGTATTGAAACCATTCGAAGTTTTGTACTGTCAGTTTGGTTTGTGTGCTTTAGTAAACGCTCCTGAAGAAGCTATAAAGCGAAACGTTGAGTGTCTAATTAAATAAAAACAACATTTTGGTGTTATAAGGTCGTTTATTTCTAGTATTAATAGGTTTTCTATACACTACAGAAATTAAATAATGAGTCGTATATATCTAACAGTTATAATTTCAGAAAGTAATGTTTCTCATCAAATACTCCCGTACAATATGTATAATTTAATCTCACGTTGTTGTTGGCAGACATTTGTGTTGTTGTTTAACTCAAAGTGACGGATTTGGCTTATCGACAAGAATCTTTTTGTAAAGTAACGATCTGAGACATATATAAAATACTTGTTTGAGTATGTGATGATTGATTTACGATTGGAGGATAACTGATTATTGAGTTAGCGAGTTTTTCAATCAGTTACTGTCAACTGGTTAATCATTTAGTTTAGTTTTGTGAATATTGACTTTGTATTTCGACGACAAAATAAACTTCTGTGGATAGGAGAGGAGAGTTAGCAAGTAAGTGATGCTTGCGCAAGTTATCTGAACTAGCCTCCCAAATTTTTAACTTACAGATTAGAAGGGAAACATATATGTAATCAACAACACTCACCAACAACTCATGCACAATTGTAATCGAATATTGAGATTTAAAGTCACTCTTATAACCCACTCACGACCTAATAGTATGGAGCACGATTTTGAGCCAACGGGACGCGAATTGTAGAAACCCAGATAATACATTGACACGCTATTATGCTACGAACAGCTCTGAGTAGTTAAGTTGTCTTTGCGTGTGCTGTGTACTTAAGTATATTGGTTTGTGTTAGCTAATTTAAAGTTTTTAAAAAAATGTTTTTGTTGTTTTTTCTGTCATTAAGAGGTCTTAGAATCTCGAGTTTTTATTATTTATATTTACCACACAACAATTAAACCGTTACAACGCTATTATTTCTTCTACATTTAAAAATTTCTTGTGTTTGAAGCCAAACTTCTCATACTTATTGAAAAATGTATATATTTTATGAAGGTAAGCCTTTGAGATGTAAAATAGATCACGTTATCCTGCGCCACCTGTTATTTTTAGCGTACCATAACATGTGTTACCTGTTATGTTATCACATTTTATACAACTACTATAAAAGTTGTATCTGACGGAGAACATTATGTTGATATGGCAAAAAAGACAGATGGAAATTATTAGTTTTATAATTATCCTGACGCAATCTATTCTACAAAATAAAATATAATAAAAATAAATTAGTCCATAGGCAGCTCAGCAAGACCATTGGGCACCTTGAAAAAAAGTAATAAATTAAACTATTAAGTAAATAATATTTTAAAGAATAATGAAAACTGTTACTTTTTTACTTGCAATAATTCATAGCGAACACAAAACTAACTGCCTATTAAAACTCGGATGAAATTAATGATTTTGTGACGTTATTACAATTGGAACTCAATAAACAAAGTTTTTTCAGAATGTACTCCGCATTTTGGGTTTTTGGGTGCGCTATAAAGCGAGTTTTTTCTAGGACTCATCCTAAATAACCATCTTTTGTTCATAAGAATAAAGAATAAACTTTGAATAGGCAGTTATAATGTTTTAACACTTAATTTCAATGATATGAAACGTACACATTGTTTTTTTTGTTTTTTAATTAACAAATACTCTAAAATCACTTAAGTATGCTCAATTTATCGAGCTTCTACGAAGAGTATCTAAGTTTATCCTGTCCGTGACATCAGTGGAATATAGTACAGGTCAGGTTTCCGGGGCTTAGATAATTTTACTGAGGACACGCTCAGAGTAGCAACATCGTGTAGTCAGTATACCGCTATCTGAACGTGTGATTGTAGGATTAAATAATTCAGATATTCCTATTTTCAACATGGCGGTATCGACAGTACGAGTGAAAATAGTTTAATTTTTGGCCAGTTTTTGGTCGCATAAAGTTTTTTGATTGAAACAACCGTTGCAGGAGTAAAATGAGAATACTTTAAATTTATTGAGAGGCTATTCGTTCTTGTTCTTCAGGAGGTCTAAATATGGAAATAAAATATTTTCAATGACCGAATTGTTTTATCTGTTACATTTTCTTTCTTGCTCATAGGCACCACTGGCTTGAATGGTTTCTTAATATCTAATTTTTATTTTTTGTTTTGTTTTTTCTGCTGAGCAACTTCAAAATGCTCAGACATTCAAAATTGCTAGGGAGCGCTTTGTTAGCCGTTACTACACAACATAAGTGTTCTTCCAGTGGACTTTCAGTTCAACCTTATTCATGCTAGAATTACTATACCCCCCCCCCCCAACTCTTTATTTTGACTTTATTAGCCGAATATAAAACTTTTATGAGACTCCAGCGTGATTTAATACATTCTACATTTATTTAACAAACGAAAAGAATGAAAAGGAGCAGCCTTTTTAACGAAGTAAATGTTTCTTTGCAGCTGGAATTTATTTGTGGTTTCATTCATGTAATGGCTTTGCTTAATATTCAAGCTGGAGATGTGTTTCGTGACATCCTGAGTATTCATGAAGAGTTCATAATATTCTAAACTGACTCTTCTATGTCAAATCTTCTGCCACGTATCTAACTTAAATACTAAGCAGAAAATATCCCAACTTGATTCCTATACTGAATCCCTACCGTATATTTATTTTAAACAATTATCTGAAAATATCCTAACTTCATTCTTCTACTATTATTGGACCTCCAGGGGAGTTAGGCACCTGGACTGTTGGTTTTTTAAAAAAAGTAAAGTCTACAAATTAGTCTCCTTTGGAAACACTTACTCAGATTGTTTCGGATATTACTGAATAACTATTCAAACAATATATTTTATAGAAATATCTTGTTCCCAAAATAAATTATGTTACGCTTGGGGGGGGTTGAGGTAACTTCACCCCTGTCCTAACTATATGTCACTCATGATAAAAAAGCAAAATAAGTGAGTGTGTGATGCAAGAACTAAAAAACGTTGGTCTTTATATTCGAAGCTTATTCCAGAATGAAGGGCAGTTGAAATAGCTAATGTCACTCTTCTGTAATTGATGCAGAACATATATTTATTCAGGGAGCTTTTATCAATTTTCATACAGGTTTTCTGCATGTAGTTACACCATTTTTGTTAACCAGATGTCGCATCCGAATGGTCTTAAAATGTGGTAATTGTCTTACTTGAATATAGAGTAAATGCCTACAACAAATGAGATGCTTTTAGATCACTTTGGCACTGTGTCTTTGTTTCTTGAGGTGGGGGGGTTTGTCTCAAGGGGTGATAGAGATACTTGTAAAAATTGTTATGCATTGGGGGGGTTTCTTCTCTGCATATGCTATTTGGAATATGTTATTTAGGCTATATATATAGGATATAATGATTTTATCATTTGTCTGATATGTAAGTGCAATATATCATAATTATTTCTGTCTTTGTCCGGCGAAGACATATTTGAAAAATTACCTCTTCACCCCAGCATCCAGTAAGGTCATAATTGAAATCTGTAATAAGCTAGTAAGTTTAGGAAATCCACAGAATAAAGATTTATTCACTTACATTTGTCTTTTTCCTTCCCTGTCCATGTTCAAGTACTTATTTTTTCCTTTAACTATCCTAAACCTGCATATTTAGGAAGCTTTTAGCTATATGTTAGATATCAATCAGTGTACCTGAATAAAACATTTTAACAAGTTATAAAACTGTTTTTAACTTTGTTGTTTCACAATTTTTATGCTTATTGAATTTGTTTAATGGTATTTATGTGAAGCTATGCAGATAGATAAATCGATTTCAGATTTATTTTAAAGTCTACTTAAAAGTTCTTGGGTTAGGGCGGCTAGTTTTTATATTTTTTTCAGCATTCTTACATCTGAACAGTATTTGGGTAACGGGATTAAATTACTAAAAACATTAAGAATTTAAAAATTGGGTCATTGTTGGCTGAAAAGTAACATCATGAAACTGTTTATATTAAACTAAAATGTTAATCTTGAGTCTATGCCTCTTCATTTTGTTATACGGAAACATTAAGTTGTTGGTAGAAGAGGCTTTGTTTGTTGTTAAGCACAAAGCGACATAAATGGGCTATCTGTGCTGTGCCCACCTTGAGTATGAAAATCTGATTTTTAGCATAAGCCCACAGACTATTGCTGAGCATCTGAGGAGCTGAATGAAGAACAAATTTAATGTTGTAGAAGTGATACTGTTGAAATAAAAATTCATTCTTGACATAATGCATTTTAATTTTTTAGATATATATCCTATCATTATTTATAAATATAATGTGGTGAAAATGACTACTAATGCCTTTTATTTTCACATTATGTTCGACTTATAGATTTGCCATTGCTGACACAGCCTATAGGCTGATGCACGAGGAATGCCGGGATCAGTGTATCCTAATATCTGGAGAGAGTGGGGCAGGAAAGACAGAAGCTTCCAAAAAAATCCTACATTACCTTGCTGCTGCAAGTTATCATGCTAAGCAGGTGGAGCATGTGAAAGAAAAACTCTTGAATTCTAATCCTGTGTTAGAGGTAGAAGATCTTTTGAATTTTACAGTCTAGCTTATAATAGGTAATTCTAAAAGTTAGTTATGGCTGATGTTTATGTACAGAGAAGTGAGTACATTATATTAAAATGATTTTGAATATGCTACTCAGCAAGTCACATGGCAGTAACACCTGATGTATAACAGCCTTTTCCAATGCAAGATATTCATACATTTATATCATAAAGATATATCCAGTTCAGGAATTTTAATGAGGATGTCCATTGTAGAATGACCAACTTGTGGTACCAGGACCATGCATAAAGAGACTTGCATCAAGTCATATCCCTGACATGATAAGCAAAATGTGGCATCTTGAAACAGATAAGAATCCCAGATCACAAAGGTCAGCAGCAAAAGCTGATTATGTGCCCCAGGCAACAGTACATAACATAATCAAGAAGGACCGCCATATGGAAAACTATCACAAGAGTTGCTTTCATAATATATCAGTTCAACTACTGCACATTTTAAGCAGCTATAAAATGAAAGGGGTATTATTGCCATTGTGGCACATACTGGTCAAGTTGCTATATGTAGCTCCTATGGATTTCTTTATGATCTGACTGTTGAAATGACTGCTGCAAAACTTTTGTTATTGTACACAAGATGGATCATAGAAAGAATTCAAGGAGGAGTGATGTGCTTTGGATATGACAGAGTCTTTTAGCAATGGAAACTGTGATGCAGAGTTATTGTCAGGGTGCATGGTCATCAGGTAGAGCATGACAACATGAACTGCTACAACATGATGAGGCTCCAGAATAATTTTATTTAATACAATGTACTCAAGCTCTAAAGAAAATGTATATTGACTTTTTAACTTAAAACACGAACCTCATGAAAATTATTCACTTATGCTGTACTGTAGCTAACCTATACAAGAATCTATAAAAATAATTCAAACTAAACGTTAAAACTTTATAATAATATTCATTAAAAAAAGAGACACCACTTTCTTCAGTGTTCACACCATTTGAAAAACTATGGTGTGAACACTGAAGAAAGTTTTTACACATAGATGAAAAAAAAATAAAGCCCTGAACTTCAATCAGGCACAACAGATTCGATAGGGCATATTTTTCTAATATATCCATGGAATTTAATTAGTGTATCAGAATCAACCTAGAAAAACTAACCACTTAAAAACTGTACATTTACTGGCCAAGATACAAAAATACAAGTATTGTTCACAGTATACTTAGTATCAGTAAATAACTCGAATTATAACTTAAGTTGATGAATGTTGCATATTAAGTGCAAATGTTTAGTTAAATTACAGTGAACATCTATAAACATTACATAGGCAAACTGATTATGAAATGTCCATTTTTCAAAAGCACTTTGGTTTTAGGGTTTTGTATTTTTGTCTTTAATTGATTTTTTGAAACTAGGTGATTTCCTAACGTCGTCAATGAGCATTACATTTTGTTAAGGAACTTTCACAAAATGAAGCATTAATATTTGATATAACACACAAATTTAAGAGAAATAAGATTATAATGAAACACGCTACATACTTTCTGTATATAACATGAATACAAATATTTTTATTTGTTGAATTTGATAAAACTCATTTAAATGATCCTTGTACGTCTTCAAGGACATTAAGGTAGTTGTTTTGTTAAAACATCTCACGTTAACTGTATAGAAAGTAAGAACATTTCTTAATAACTCTTGTTCTTTTATTATTGGGAAATCAGTATCAACTATGTGAATATCAGAAGGTGAACCCCCTTTTTTTCCCCAGGACCCAAAATCTAACAATATATGATACAGCATTTTAGATAAAGTTACTGGCTAATTCTGTTTTAGCACTAAGACAAACACATAAACTAAAAACTGATCATTATATCATCATATAAGCTTAAATAAGAGTGTTAATTAACTTAATTTGAAAATGTAGTACACGATGCGTTGAATATCTGTTTACAAAACTAGTAACATACTGACATTAAACACTGTTATTATGAATTTCTTCCTAAGCTGAACCACCAATACTGGTGCAGAACACGTTATTCTACCATTAACTTCTTAAGTTGATATCAGTATAAAGTCTAATTTACAGTAAATTATAAGTTAAGTGTAGAGTGATCATTTTACAACAGCAAAAAATTTTTTTAAAATTAAACCAGACACCTGGTCACTAGAGTCCTCAGTAAATCAGTTAAAGAATAGTAAAATGATAATATTTTCCGATAATGAAGGTGTCATCCAACATTGTCAAGTACATTTGAGAATATGATCAAGGAAAATTCATAAAATTTTTCAGAATTTGCAACATTATTATTATTTCGGACATGTAACATGCTCTAATACTTAAAGTAAATCCTTGTATAACAGAAACTATTGTTTTAAAGAAAACTTATAGTTTGTACCAACATGAAATATTACAAAGTAAGAGTGGTTAACTTGTGTCAAATTGTATGCAAGTCATAATAACTTAGTTATCATTTTGATAATTGTAACCATTACTTTGTTTTGATAATAGTAACTATTACTTTGTTTTGATAATAGTAACATTATGTTCTGCTATACCTATGATACCTAAGAAAGTATAATGTTTTCTTTCTATTTTTAGCCCATAAAGATGAATAGTTTAATTCAACTAAGTGTTAAAAGTTTTTCATATCAATACACATTTGCTGCATGTATTGATGTACAACAGATCATTTATGTATGTTTTGACCTTATTCCTTGGGTAGCTACATGTGGTCAAGAGTACAGGAAACAATGATTTTTTTATATATATTAATGTGAACATAGTTTTTCTAGATTTTGTAACATGAACCAAAGAGCAGTGGTTTTATATATTGTAGGTTCTATATTTTTAACAACTCTGTTTTGGAACTTGGGAACAGTTTGTTGCACACTTGGGAAATTCAAGGGCAGCAGGTATCAGGACAGTATCAAATATTGTGTAAATTTTTTTTTGAGAAACAGCGAATTAATCATCCTTTCAGGTCCTGTGGCATCTATGGATGAGGATTATCTTGTCCTTCAATGTCACATGATTTATGGTTGGTGTTATTTGAAATATGTCCATGCATTATACAAAAACCTAAAGATACGGTAACTTGGTAGGTGTATGGAACTTCTGAGGTCACAGTGTTGTGTACAATGATACAACATGTGATATCATAGTAAGGAGGCCATGTTGTTCACATTCCACTGACTTTCCCAAGTGTGTTGTGCAAGTTTTCATGTGTTGGTAATACTAACTTTGATGTTCTCTTCTTGTAGGCTTTTGGGAATGCCAAAACTAATCGAAATGACAATTCTAGTAGATTTGGCAAATACATGGATATTGAATTCAATTTTTTGGTAAGTATAAAAAAGGTTTTTTTGGTTTATTTTTTATTTCTTGATTTTATACATATCTTAAATGTTATACAAATACATTCATATTAATGATTCATTTAGTTTGATTAGGAGAATTCCCATCTGTTATTTTTTTCACAGTAGCATTTCAGGTGATGTAGATCATTTGATGTTCAGTTGAATATTCTTGTCTTTACATCTATCAACTTATAAAGCAGTGTTTATCTAATTGAACTTTCAAACTGAAAGAGAATCTAATATGAATCTATGTATAGTTTCTTGATTTTATATTATAAAAAAAAGATCTTAAGGAGCTTAAAGCTATATACACAAGGCTGAGAAAGGTATTGTTTATTTGAGATATTATAGGAGTATGTTTTGAAATGATATCAAACAGTTTTAAGCATTTGGGGAGGTAGTGTATGCATAAAGTACTGTAGAATGGGGCTTGCTGAATCTGTTTGTAATTCTTTAATCACTTCTGTTGGCTTGCACCCACGATTTTCATCTACTATTTTGAATATACATGTTGAAACCATATGTGAAAAAGTAAACTCCCTTGAAACTAGCTATAGCTTTAAGCTGCTTAAAATCTTTTCTATAATAGAAAATTAAGAAACTATTCATCATAGATTCATATTATGTCGAATAAATTCTTAAATATCTCGGAACAAGTCTCTTCAGACTAGTTAAGATACTTGTTTTAATTTGTCCACATTATTCCTAATCATAGACTTTATGATTTTTGTATCTCAAAAGTGTAAAAGGATAGAAGCGAGTTAGTTGATGAGTGCACCAAGTTATATCTACTGGCTTTGTATATTCTTAGAAAATAACATGTATTGAAGACCTGTAGAGTGGCAGGGACTAGAAATCAAAATATAAAGGCTAGTTTGTTTGATTTCCTTTCTGTCCCATGTTACAATTTTAAACAAACGATCTACAATCATTTCCACTAACATCCATGCCAAATTATCTTTAAACTTTTATAAACCATACAAATGTCTTTCACTCAGGTTCAGTAATTCTATCAAGGAAAGAAGAGACAAATGGCCTCATAAGCCCTTAACCAGCAGTTTTTTCAGATACTAGGATTTTTTTGAAGGAGAAGTGAAAAAAAATATTTAGTTGGCTAATGTTCAACTTTGTTTGTAAAAAGCACCAGACCAGCCTATGAAAACTTGAGGGTCAGCATGGCATTGTGTTATTCAAATGTATACACAGAAAAATTCAAATCATAGTTAGAAAAACCTCCAAGTCTATGGATGTTCTTTCTCTTGAGAACTGACCTTCTATGCAGGAACTTCTCATGCAGCTACCTGCAGTCTGAAGATAAATCACAGGTGTTAGTTAGAGAAGCTGAAAAACAACAATTTTGAACTTATTTTATAGCTTTTGATTGCGGGCAGGAATACTCATTATAAATAGCAGAAATTAACTTATGATAAATATCAAACCTCATTAAAAAGCTTTTGGTTTGCTGAGACAAAGATAATTGTCTTCTTCTTTCCATTACATTTTACATGACAGTATTTTATCTTAGTTAATGCATTATCTTGTCACAAGAGATTTTATAAACAACTTAAGATTATGGATTGTTTTATCATACAAGAGGTTTATAAGTGACTTAAGATTATGGATTGTTTTGTCACACAAGAAGTTTTATAAGCAACTTAAGTTTATGGATTGTTTTGTCACACAAGAGATTTTATAAACAACTTAACATTATGGTTTGTTTTGTCACACAAGAGGTTTATAAGTGACTTAAGATTATGGATTGTTTTGTCACACAAGAAGTTTTATAAGCAACTTAAGTTTATGGATTGTTTTGTCACACAAGAGATTTTATAAACAACTTAACATTATGGTTTGTTTTGTCACACAAGAGGTTTTATAAGCGATTTACGACTATGGTTTGTTTTGCTGTAACTCAGGACAATACCTCACATACAAAATATACAAATTTTCCCTTTGTTAAGGAACACTTTATTTTCTTCCCAGTTTTATATAACTTTTAGACCATCAAGTGAAAGACAAACTCTATGTTCATACCAAGTTAGGATATATGTTCGACTTCTTCCACTTTCTCTATGTATGTCAAAAAATTAATTACTAATATATGTTTAAATCAACAAATAACTAATGTTGACTGTAGATCATGTGCCTCATGATCTTTCATTCCATTTAAACATAGGAACAATTACAAAAAGTGAGTTTTTATAAGACCTTTGTTGGATATATATATATATATATATCTTGGATATTCTTAATATTCATGTATCTTCTCAGGAAGCTGTAACAAAGTTCTACTAACTTGTCTATTCTTATCAACTAGGTATAAAAGAAATCTCTCTCAGAAGCAACAATGGGAACCACATAGCTATATGTTATGAAAATTTAATGTTTTAGAGAAGTGAAATATATCTTGTGTATTTGTTAGCTATTAAGCATTTTAGAATGATGTATACATAGGTACAACATAGATCACTATTTTTGGATTCTAAACTATTTATAGGGCATACACATTGCAAGTAGGAAGAAAGTAACTATTGCAGATATGTATTGTTTTAGTTCTTAAACTTGACCTGAACATTATCAGCTGCTCTTTCTCTGGGTCTCAAAGTTGACAAATATGTAGAATTTTATGGCTTGTGACACTTTAACTGTTTAAAGTTTTAAGATATTTTAGCTTAATTAGGTAATACCCACTAGTTTAGTCCTAGAGTTACTGATGAAACACATTTATTTTTCTAAACTGTTTATGGATCCATGAAATTATTGGTTACAGAGTCCCTAATAATATATGAAGCACACATAAAAAATGTAAACAAAGATACCAATAATACTGCAATTAATTCAATGAATTATTGCTGGTGCTTATGTATTTTGTGTAAAGAATAAAAAATTTTATTTAATTTTATTTTCTTTGTTCTTTACCACAAGAGTTGTAATAGGTAACTACATACAATTACTCAATATTATATAATATATGGACCTCACAAGTTGTTAATGGGATAAAAACGTTTGTAATTTGAGGGTTAAATAAGTGGATAAGTGTGCATTAAAACAATAAAGTACTTAAAACATTGTTAGTACATGGGCTTAAACAATCAGTATTTGAAACTACCGGAATTAACTTAACAAATATATATTTTTTGCTTATTGTACTTGAGTATTAAAATATTCCCCACAATGAGTATAAGGAAACATAAGAATTGAGAAAAAGTGTCCTGTATACACCAGAAGTTTGGTTTCTCCTTTTCATTTTTTTAATATTGTTTAAGTATATTGTCTGTTTATTTTTAACCCACTGGTTTTTTGGTATATTATCTGTATATTTCTTACAACGTGTTTTACTAAATTTTTGCAAGCTATTTATGAGTATTAATTTATATTTAATAGTGTTCATACAATATTTTGATTAAAATATTCACAATAATGCTATCTCTCTCAGCAAATAAAAAAGTTTTTGTTGATGCCTTACATTCATTGTTACTAGTATCACAAGGTAGGTTTTAATATGTTATGAGGTGAAAATATTGTGTGAGACATTATCATTGTTATTAGGGTGCACCTCTTGGTGGCCATATCCTTAACTACCTTTTGGAGAAGTCTCGGGTGGCTCATCAGAATAACGGTGAAAGGAACTTCCACATATTCTACCAGCTAGTGATGGGAGCTGATGACAGCACTTTACAGAGGTTACTCCTTCGGCGTGATCCAGAGTTTTACTATTACCTGAACCAAGTACTGAATATGTTTTCAATTTTTTAATTGAAATACTTGTTTCATTATTCTTTATTGCTATTAAAATCAAAGCATAATTAAATTATTAAGGTAATATGAATAAATATAAGACATTTATAGTACTAGTTAAAAAAATGATATAAAGTACTTCAGAATCTTTGGATTATTCCTTTTAAAGTATCTCATATTAAGAAATCATGTTGTTTAAGTAAGAAACAATTAAATATTATGTAAACTGTAAGTTCTGCATTATATTATCTATTCAATAAGATGCTGTAGTCACGTTAACTGGTAGCAATAGCTTTGCAGAAAAGAGTTCATTTCAGGGTGAATCATATGTATATGTAATAAGATAAAATAGAACTTGAATTAATATATTTTCTTCAGTATGTAAAATCATCTAATTAAAGCTCTAGTTACATATTTTTCCACCTTCCAGTAGTACAACAGTAAGTCTGCAGAATTATAATGCTAGAAATTAGGTTTTGATACTCATGGTGGGAACAGCACAGATAGCCTATTGTTTAGCTTTCAACTTAACTACAAACAGACCAACAAAATTAACAAACATTTTTTTTACAATCATAAAAGACCCAAAATTCTCTTTGTCTCATCTCATTTAGAATAACATAATATAGTGTTTAGGGACAAAAAAGGGACCTATTGGACCTCTAAACTAAACTAAAAATATCAAATTAAATAAATTAAAGAATAAAATACAAATTCTAAAGCCAGCCCTTATCATTCATATTGTTATCAAGCTTTCTCTTAAACTCACATAAATTTACTGCCACCACAACATCTGAAGTCAACTCATTCCAGAGGCCAACCACCCTTTTAAAAAATAAAACTGTCTTAGCTGAAGATGACTCCTCTCCTGCCAAAATTTATATTTGTGTCCTCTAGTCCTAGTATTCTCATTGTTAAATATGAAAAAAGATGATGATTCAGCACTATCAATTCCCTTTAGAATCTTAATTACCTAAATCAGATCTCCCCTAACTCTTCTTTTTTCAAGAGAAAACAATTTCAGAGACCTTAATCTCTCCCCATATGATAACCTCTCCATCCC
>NW_013666257.1:85459-121714 GCF_000517525.1 Limulus polyphemus
ATGAACACAATACTCCAAAATTGGTGTAACCAGTGATCTGTACGATGAAATTATAACCTCTTTAGACTTATATTCAATATTTCAATATATACAACCTAAAATTCTATTTGCCACTAACAGTTAAGACTTCTACTATATAATAACACTTAGCAGAATAAGGTTCTCATTTTTGGTAGGTTGGTAGACTAAATGTGCAACAGGTACCTGTATATCTCCATAATGTAATAGGAACTAAATAATATTTTGACCTCATCAGTTTTCTAGCAGAAAGATCATAATTTCATTTAACTTCTGTTTCCTATGGTTAAAAAATAAATAAATGGAACTTCTACTAGTATCTCTATGTTATCAAGGCTACTTGTAAACTGTTACTAGTGGACCAAATTCAAGCCAATTAAAACAGGCTGTTACTGTGATACTACCCCTACCACTATTCACAGATGACAAACACAGTGTTCTTCAGTTGCTGTCAAATTGGGATCCACTGTCTGAAGTATGCAGTAATAAAAGTATGGGTAATTTATTTCTTCACCTGAACTTCGATGCTCAAGGCATCATGAGAGCTGGTGATCATGGGTTTGAATCCCCTCGCCCTTTCAGTCATTAGGGCATTATAACATGACAGTCAATCAATCTCACTATTCGTCATTAATAAAGAGTAGTCCAAGAGTTGGCAGTGCGTGGTGTTGACTACCTTTTATCTAGGCTATCACTTCAAAATTAGGGACAGCTAACACAGATAGTCCTTGAGGTGCTTTATGTGAAATTCAATAAACATATAAAACTACTTTGCAGAGACTATGCTA
The DNA here is from genome assembly GCF_000517525.1 of Limulus polyphemus. NCBI lineage: Eukaryota > Metazoa > Arthropoda > Merostomata > Xiphosura > Limulidae > Limulus > Limulus polyphemus. The sequence goes on from NW_013666257.1 coordinate 86,266, forward strand.
GGTACTTAAAATATTTGGGGCTTGGGCTCATAGGCACAGTAATTTTCAGTGCTTCAGTATGATATGGATAATGGTTTTCTATTCTAATTTTTCAAGACACCAGTTGAAAATTTGGAGCACTGTCAGATAGAATCAGGGCACATGCCCCACTGTACAAGTGCCTAGTGATGCCTCTGCTTTATGCTTTTCCTTATCTTGTAAGAAACTTTTTTTTAATTTTATGTTTCTCTTTTAAAAAAATTGTAAAGAATACGTTTTCTTGTAAAACAGGACCAGACTAAATTTTTAGTTAATTATTCTTTAGGTAACAGCTCTAACTACTGCCTATTTCCAGGGTAACAGTACCAGAGTGAATGGAATTGATGACGCTGCACAGTTCCAGATTGTTAAAAGTGCTCTGTCAGTTATAGATTTCACAGAAGAGGAAATAAATGTAAGTTATCTAAAGTTAAAGCAGTGCAGAGTTAACAATATGTTCTTGTTGAAAACCAAAATATACGAACTTTAGAATGAAAATTATATCTAGTTTGCATATGTAAAGTATTTAAATTTGTAAAGTGCTTTTTTATTTATTTAACTTTCTTTAGAACAAAATCAGAATGATGATGTTTCTTAATTATTGAATCAAAAGAATGACCTACCAGAAAGATCAACTGAATGTTTTTACAAAAATGGCTTAAAAGAATTATGGCTTCAACTGTATGTTAGCAACGTACAGTTTGTTTACAAAAAATATTTGGACAGCACACCTTGAAAAGGAAAGTGCCCTGCTTCACTGCTGAGGCTCTATTTTTGTATGAAGTTCATTAATATTCGACTTTAATCACACTTAGACTTAACTAAAACTTGTCATCAACTATTGATACACCTACACTGCAAAAGAATGCCACTTCCCATGCAGAGTAATTCCAAGTGTAGTGAGAATTTAAAATCTTTCCTTCTTCATGTTTTCAGGTCACACTCCAAATGTTCCAGAATAGTTCAGTTAAATTCCATCAATGCAGGCAGTACATAACTGTCCAAAATTTGAAAATATGACAAGGATTTCATGATTTCTTTAACTGTTACTAGTGGGCCAAATTCAAGCCAATTAAAACAGGCTAATGCTGTGATACTAGCCCTACCACTATTCACAGTTGGTAAACACAGTGTTCTTCAGTTGCCAACAAATACGGGTCCAATGTGTGAAGCATGCAGTGGGTATTTTGTTTCTTCACTTGATTGTTCTTCATCCCAATCTTTGATGCTTAAGGCAGACTTCAATATAGATAGGTGGACTGAAATGTTATTGACACTTTTCAGAAAAATAAGATTGTTTTCTATGGAGTGTAAATAATATTTAATTAGCTAAATAATTTTAATATTGAATGCAACTTAATTTTGATAGATCATTTTACCGACAATAAGCATAATTTAGTTTAAAAAACAAAACCAAACAACATCTTGCATCTCGAAATTTAGTTATGGTTAATTATGAATTGTTTTTGGTGTTTAGAACTTCTAGAAGTGGTAGTTTCCAAGTAACATTAGTACTAGCTTCCAAAAAAATACTCAAATTGTTTATTCTGTAATTTGATTAATTTGTACTTCTGATAACAGAAACGTTTTTCCTCAGTTTATTTCTATGATAACTTCCATAATATAAGTTATTTCTTCTAGGCTTTGTTTGCAGTTGTTGCATCAGTTCTTCACCTAGGTAATGTTGGCTTCACAGAGGATGATGGTCGTGCTGTTATTGCACAGGAGAAATCAGTTTATTCTGTATGCAAGGTTAGTTACAGTGTTATAGTGTTAATGTTGGCTTCACGGAGGATGATGGTCGTGCTGTTATTGCACAGGAGAAGTCAGTTTATTCTGAATCCAAGGTTAGTTATAGTGTTATAGTACTGTGATATTTTCACAGTTGTATCATAGCAACCACAAGCGATTTCATTAATTTCTACATTAAGCTGTGCAAATTGTACTGTTAGACAACTAATTGGTGGTAAATATGTAGAATGGCTTCTTCTTCTTTTGTTCTTTAGCTCTTAGGATGTCCGGAAGATATGTTGAATGATGCCCTTACTCATCGTACTATTGAAGTTTGTGGTGATTCTGTGAGTACATCTAATGAGATACTTTTCATACTTATTTACATACACATTGGAATGATAGTAAATTATGTGTATAATATCACCTGGTTATGTTTAATTGTTACTTGCTGTTTGACAAATACAAATAGAGTTCAGATTGATTTTTAAGTTTATATAAAGTTTGCTACATCATTTCAATAAATGTTGTAACTGTTCTCAGATCTTGACTGTGCATTTTTTAATGAAAGTTTTGGATTGGTAAGATTTGAATTCATATACAGCTAGTACAATTATTAACAGAAATTCAATAAAATTCAAGGACACTTTGTGTTAGAATAAATTAATGTGTATATTTTAAGATGCTTGCACAGAATATTAGTTTATATTCAGTAGTTTCATTTGTATTTAAATAAGCTAGAAATGCTTATTATTTATTGTTTTAAAGGAATTAGTTTTCAGTTCTCTATAATTAACCGAATTCAAAGAGGAGGTATTTTTTTAAAGGTTGTAAGTCCACTGAATCGAGACCAGGCTATACGTGCAAGAGATGCCATTGCAAAAGCTGTGTATGAGCGACAGTTTAAGTGGTTGGTCCAGAAGTTAAATGCCTCTCTAGAAAATAAGGTGAGTTAAAACGTGTGTTACTCTATAGTTGCATTATGACTGATTTTTTTTTGTTATATCAGGAAACTTATGTTTGTGTTGGAATGTTGTTTCTTGTTCAGTGATTTTTGCCAACAAAAGTACCTTTTGTACTATATTTTTGAATCATTTTTGCAATTTTTCCAAGCCCATCTCTTTGGCTTTGGTTTTACTAGATAGCAAACAGGGGAAGTAGGACACTATTCATGTGTAGAGTCATAAAAACATTTATGTATATATGAGGTAATGTGTGGTGACTATATATATGTGTGTGTTTGTGTATATACATACAATGTATTTATTTTTATGAGAGTTATTGACTGTAGTGATAAAAAGCTTTTTACATTAACGAGTTAAAAGTAACTTAATTATTTACTTCAGTAATATCAAAATATCGAACTTTACATAAAATGTAATCAAAAGAAAATAAACATTTTTATTTTTACAACATCAACTTTTCACATGTGCAGTTTCTTTCTAAAGTCTCGATAGAAATATTTTTGCCTTCACATTGTTTATTAAAATATAAGTTTATAAACTAACCCTATAGAAAAATTCACCGAAACTGGCACACCTACTTTATTACCAATTTTATACTTAGTCTAAAAAGTAAAATACTCTTAAATTCCTCCTGCAGGATGATGCTGGAAAGAAAACCCTAATGGGTCTGCTAGATATTTACGGGTTTGAAATCTTTAAAAATAACAGGTGAGACTGTACGAACTGTGAGTATGACATATTTATGTAAAACCAAAAGTTTATTTTGAAAAACTGTTGTTTACACCATTTTCTTTTTTATTCAAGTATGATAGGTAAAGCTGTTGAACTGAAATTTATTGGAAAGATAGTTTTATTGTATGGTTTGGTTATTAAAGCTGCATTTTACTTGATGTTTATAAGCAGCGATGTACATCTGATGCGATTAACACCAGTTTAACTTTACTCTTTCCTTAAGTGGAGGGATATTTATTCAGACCACATTTAGAGAAAATCACTTTTAAGTAAGTGTGTTGAACAGGTTAAAATTTTAAGTTAACTGACCAACAAAAAAAAGGAGTTTGTAATGAAAATTATTATGTTTCAATCAGAATCTCTTTATGTCAGTTTTAATCAGTTTTTTTATTTAGCCTGAAACGGTTAGCTTAAGAATCTGAATCCATCAGATACTGGTAATTTGTTTTCAGAATTCATCCTAATGTAAAAATATGTTTGTCTAAACATTGGTATTTGCAGCATACTTTATATCACGTATCTCCAGTGACCTATTTTGTGGCCATGGTTGTTTCAGAAAAGCTTAAAAAGATGGGTAAATCATACTTAAAGTTACCATTCCTGAGTTGGATATATATATGTAGGAACTCTGATAAATATGTAAAGATTTATTTGTATGTTTTATCTATTAATTTATAAAAACTTTGATTATCTGAATCTTGTGTTTTTTATTATTTAGTGAGATGTGTAAGATCCATTGGAACAGATGTATTAAGTTATAACCTTAAGAATATACACTGAAGTCGCACACTTTCTCAAAAGTACCTTAAAAAATGCTATTTAAAAACAAAATTTGTGATATTTGTTTTACATTTTTATGGTTAATGTTCAGGGAGTATGGGAAGATTGGGTTCAGAATTAATCTTGAAGCAGTTATGTAAGTGTGACGAGTTATTCCTATTAATCTTTACAGTGTGTGTGTGCGTGCTAGGTCTTGAACTGAAATCTGTAACATTTCATTACAGTTGTATGTACACTGCATGAATTATGCTGGGCTCTTTCTATCATTGCAATTTTTACCAATATATATGTGTGTGTGTGTATAATACTAAGTGAACCTGGTAACAGAGAAGTTAAAGAAAATTTATAATTTGTTTCAATAATGGTAAAATTTGTTTCTCAAATATCAAGTTGAAGTAAAAGTGAAGCTGTTATGTACTAGAAGAATACTATTGGCTAAGCAAATGGATAAAACAAGGGAAATTGTCCAGCAGTGATTTGATTCAGCAAAATCCTGTTTGTTTTGGTAAACTATTTACCAGGAAATTTGGTAATAAAACTTGCAAACTTATATTGATTTATAAACTAAATTTTTTTCAGTGCTGCCTGTTTTGTTTCTAGATAATTAAACATTTCTAAGATATTTAACTGTTGTTATGTAATTTCTGTAATCATTTCTTTTTGTGTATTTCAGCTTTGAGCAGTTTTGTATCAACTATTGCAATGAGAAACTTCAACAACTTTTCATTGAACTAACACTAAAGTCCGAACAGGAAGAATACAGGAAAGAGGGCATTGAGGTATTAAGAAAAAGTTTGACTTACCTTTCAACAAACAGAATAGTTACTGGTTGATAAAACGTAGTATGATTATTTGTTATGTTATCGGCCATTGATGACTATTCCATTACTACTTCAAGGTACAGAAGTCCAAAGTAAATTATATATATCCAGAAAATAAAAATAAAAAATTTATTGTAGGCTTTTCTCATAAATGTTTGTAAATGAAAATAGTGAAAGTTTTTGAAGATAGCGGTGACTTTGTGGATTGATTGTAAGCTCTTATGAGTAAAAGTAAAACAGACAATAATAATATGTCAGCCACACTATATCTGATATATCCAATGCTGATGAGGCATTTTGTCCAATACCAGGGTGGCCCGGCATGGCCAGGTGGATAAGGCGCTCAACTCACAATCTGAGGGTCGCGGGTTCGAATCCGCATACCACCAAACATGCTCGCCCTTTCAGCCGTGGGGCCATTATAATGTGACGGTCAATCCCACTATTCGTTGGTAAGAGAGTAGCCCAAGAGTTGGCGGTGGGTGGTGATGACTAGCTGCCTTCCCTCTAGTCTTACACTGCTAAATTAGGGACGGCTAGCGCAGATAGCCCTCGTGTAGCGTTGCGCGAAATTCAAAAACAAAACAAAAAACCAATACCAGGGATCATCAGGCTGGCTGAGATACAACAGACACGATAGTGATCCAGACACTGTTTATATCATCAATTGTTTTAACAACAACTGTTTCAATGTAATCTAATTAAAGTAATGAACTGGAATTTTTATGAATTTTATTCAAGTCGTTACGCATCATAATCAGGTTTATGAATAGGGATGTAAAATTTATTTTCAACTGAAATATTACACAGACATGCAATCACATGCTTTAAACTCAGACTTCACTCTACAAATATAGCTTGACATAAATTAAATACAAGTAACAAAACAATTTCTAAAAACTTTCTTTAATAAATGTTGGTATAACTAAAAATATTTGATGGGGGGGAGGAGTAGAAACATGAGGTAGATCTTATTTTTATTCTCTCTTTGGTACTGTACATAATTGTGTTTTATAATTTATAGTTTTGTAGTTTATGGATTGTTGCAGTAAATTGTTAATCATCAGAACAAGAATTGATTAAATTTCTAACCTAGTTTACAGAAATGTAGAATATGGCATGAGTTATTGACGTAACTGTTTTAGCAAACCAGTGTTGTGGTGTACGCAGTAAAATCACTTTGTTCGTAAAGGAATAATTCAACCAACACTAAGTAAAACTCAAACAAATTACATATCACTAAATTGTGGATCTGCTTAACAGTGAGACTCCTCTTTCACTATAATAAAAAATTACCCATTAACTGGTGAGTTTCCATGTTTTATTTCTTTGTGTCAGTAATTGTCAATTAGCAAGATTTATGCTTTGGTCTATTAGTTCAAAATTAGAGATGGTTGTAGCAGATAGCCCTTGTGCATCTTTGTGTGAACATATGAAATAAACAAGCATAAATTTTTTTTCTGACAGTCATGCTTTTGTGTCTTTCAAATTTTTTCAGATGAAACCAAACTTGCTAAAAAGACTTTCTTTAAAACCTTTTTTGAGCTACAACATCATCAGGTCATCATTATTTTTGCTTTTCAGTTATTATACTAGTGTTGCCCATCTCTGTGATGCTCACAACTTTAAATAAAGTCTACTTTGTATACATCAAGTAACTGCTTTATCTTCTTTTCTTAAAACTGTAGTCATAAAACTTGTATATTTTTTCTCTTATATTTACTTGATAAGACTGAGTATTTGACATGTTTGTTTAGTGTGGTGCTCTTCTTTATTTTTTACTGACAAATTTCTTCAGGGGTCCTTTTTTATCCACACATAAAACTTGATATTGTAAAGTATTTAAAAAATATATCAACGTCTGTATAACCAAGGCTTTGTGACAAGAACTTTTATGCAAAGATCATTGAAATATAACTTAATCTTTTTTCTCATATATTTAAATTTTTATGTACTTACAATACTCACAATTATTTAATCTTCATTACAGAATTATTGAACTTAGAACTATCAGAAGATGTCAGTTTATTATCACCAGTCAATCCTAAAGTATAAATCAATAGGCCACCCTGTTGGATCAGTTGGCTATCTTTTAACAACTTACTTGTAATTTATGAAAACACAACCTCCATACAGTTCACAATGAACTAAAACATGTTATTAACTTGTTTATAACATTTCTAAAATATTGTTGCAGTTTTATTTATTATTTGATATATTCTTTCCCAAAGGTTAATTTCAAGTTGCTGGTTGTTTCTGATTTCATGTTTGAGTCAAGATACACTGCACAAACTCTGTGGAGAAATCACTATAGTTATTTTGTTTCCAAACTCTTCTTGTTTTTCTCTGTTATTTTAGCAGTGGCATAGGAAGCAAGGGGTCCAAACCCCCCACTTTTCAAGCTGTCCCTGTAAGAATTCATCAAAATTAAGAAAATTACTCTCAGGAAAATATATAAAAATTAATCCAAAATTTGTGAGTTTCCAGGGCCCTAAGGTGAGCCTTGCCCCCAGCCTTAATAGGTGTTCCTGTGGTCCACATTCCATTGCTTTGCATATTCAAATAAACCTTGGTCTTTCCCCCCACTTTTAATTTGCCTCCTACACCTCTGTTTAGCAATGCAGGATGTGTTCATACACAATATAATGTGTTTGTGTTGGCAGTATAATTTCACAGTATTATATGATGAACTTGAAAGATGTACAAAGAATATTTATATAGAAGGGTATGTAATACAAATGTATAAATCTAAAAACATTAACACAGCTTCACTTCTAAGGTCATTAGCTTTTTATAAAGTTTTGCTATTTACTATTTTAAGTAAATTTCTAGACATGACAATCAAAAGTTTACATTCAAACCTCCAGCATTCTTTTGCTCAACAAAAGAGGAAGGCTCGGTATATGCAAAGAAAGTGTTTTATTTAAAATAATAATAATTTCTTGGTTACTTACTTTAAGTTATCTCTATTTCAGTGGGAGCCAGTAGAATATTTCAATAATAAAATTATATGTGACCTTATAGAGGAGCAGCATAAAGGTATCATCTCCATTCTGGTAAGTTTGAGGAAACTGTAGAAAGCTGTTTAGGTTAGAAGTTATAACTTTTGTTAGGTTTAGATGAGTGGAATAGAGTTTGGATTAATTTGAAGGATTATGTATTAAAGGAAAATAAACTTTTCTGTTTCAACTTTATCTTCATTGCTCTTTTAAAAATACAGGAGTGGGATGTAAATTTTTCCCCCCCTTAAATATGCAAAGTATAGAGATATCAGTTGTTGTCTGTGAAGCGGGAAACACTTTAATTATTTCAGTATATATGATCTATAATAATGATTATATATACCTTTTTAGTTAGAAATAATTGCTTACACCTTTAGATTAAGTAAAATGGCTTTGTATGAATGCACTTTATATGTGATACCGTATAAAATTGTATTCAAAATGTTATCACTAAGTTAGCAAGATTCAAACTTTTGTTGTTGGTGCCAAGTTTCAAAACATGTTATTCTACGTTAGATCATAAATCCGAGTTGATAATATTTTTGAAAGATAAATGAGTTCTAAGAATAAATTAGGATAACTATAGTGCTTATCCTTTTATTTTTAAACATTTCTAGTTAAGAATTTCTGAACTGTATTTATCAAGAGTATACATGATTATAATTTATTTTTATAAAATTCTTGAAGATATCATAAATATCCAAAATAAAAATAAATTCATAAAGTTATTCTTAACAAATTCTTAAAAAAAACTGTTTAAATTTTCTCTATATTTCTAAGAAATTTGTAATCCAAAGTTATTGGAAATTATTTTAATTAATGAGTGTTATGTACATTGTAGGATGAAGAATGTCTTCGACCAGGTGATGCAACAGATATGACATTCCTTGATAAACTAGAAACAGTTGTTGGGTCACACCAACACTTTCTCTCCCATAAGATAGCAGACAAAAGAACTAAGAAAACGTTATGTAGAAATGTAAGAATCTTAAAAATTATTTTGAACGTCAGCTCAGATGGATCAGTAATTATTATATTTGCCATTTATTTTCTAGTTGAGAATATTGTAATATGTTGTATGTTGTTTTGAAGGGTAACTGTAATTATGATGATTGAACTTAAGGAGAAGATGCATTAAATGTAATTGCTTTTTAAGTATGATTTCACTGCTAGAAAATAAACTGCAATATGAGCTGAACCGTTACCACTCACTCGTCAACACCTGATAAATAGAGCGAGTGGTAATGGTTCAGTTCATATTTATCAGGTGTTGATAAGTGGTAATGGTTCAGCTCATATTTATCAGGTGTTGATGAGTGAGTGATAATGGTTCAGTTCATATTTATCAGATGTTGATGAGTGAGTGGTAATGGTTCAGCTCATATTTATCAGGTGTTGACTAGTGAGTGGTAAGGGTTCAGCTCATATTTATCAGGTGTTGATGAGTGAGTGGTAAGGGTTCAGCTCATATTTATCAGGTGTTGACGAGTGAGTGGTAATGGTTCAGTTAATATGAGCTGAACCCTTACCACTCACTTATCAACACCTGATAAATATGAACTGAACCATTACCACTCACTCATCAACACCTGATAAATATGAGCTGAACCCTTACCACTCACTTATCAACATCTAATAAATATGAGCTGATGCATTACACTCACTTATCAACATCTGATACGTATCAGACATCCAGACAAATATCACTGATGACATGTAATCACTACATTTGCGACATTTAACAAAAACATAATTTACTATTGCTATTAGCCAATATGCTTGGAAGTTATTGATTATGCGACATTGAGTATGTACCAAAGATACGCTATATACTAGTAGTTACAGACGTATGCAAACAGTTAATAATTAACTATCACAAGTAACTTGCATCATATAGAACTCTTAAAACTGTCAATTTATTGTAAATGTGGACTGTTTAAGCTTTGTTTTAATCATGTTACATATTCTATCATGCATGAAATCATTTCAACTGGGCCTTATTTTAGGGTCATTAAGGTCACTCTGAATTTAATTTATTTAATTATATACTTTTGCAGTAATTATGATAACAAAGACTTTCATCTTTCATTAATTACCATCATCTTTGACACAAATATTTATCTCCAAGCTGTAATTTATGTAATCAAAGTCTATAACTTATTCAAATAGCTTGAAAAAATATTATCGAACCCAGCTATGGGAATTGATAGTGTTGATACATCATATTTATTTAGTATAAAAAGAGTTAGGTTTGAAATTTTTTTTGGTTTAGTTCAATATAGTGAATAGGACAGCCTAGATAGACCATAAGGTCCTTTATTATTTTTTCATGTTATATTATCAAGCTTGTTTAATTTGAAAGCGTCTGAATATTATATAAATTGAACATGTCTGAGAACGTTATTGGCTTTGATAACTTCAGTGATTTGTTTATACCAAACAAATGTTCTGTTTTTTAGTAATTAACTCTTACTGGTGTGTGTATTTCAGGAATTCAGGCTGAGACATTATGCTGGAGATGTCACATACAGAGTAGAAGGTAACTATTTTGTACTGTTAATATGGGAATACTTTACTGCTCTATCTCAAACTTTAGTTGATAATAAAATATGCATAGGTTTATGCATTTTTCTAGAACTGAAAAATGTGACCTAGGTATCAACAATAACCCAGATTCAGGTATTAGGGCTCTTGCAATGCCTACTTGAGTTGTTAGTTATTGATGTGTTTGCTCTTGTGCATTTAATAACATTACAAATATGCAAAGGCACCTTCACAACTTTCAAACCATGGTTATCATAAACCGTACAGTAAGAAAAAAATTTATAGTGAGAAGAACTTTTATTAAGAATAAGGTGATGATAACTATAATAGCATTTTAACAGTCTGGTTCTGTTTCACTAAACTTTTAAAAAATGGGATTTATCAGTATAAGTATAGTATTTGTAATGTGTGTGTGTGTGTATATATACATAAATAAATAGCTTACAAACTATAGATTCAATTAATTGTTAATAAGTGATTAAATCAGCACTATAAAACAAAAATTAGCCTTCTTTTAATATGCATTTGATATCTTTTGTAAGTTCTCGTTAATCTTAGCTCATTTTGCAGATATGGAGTCTCACATAAAAGTAGCAATAAATAGCCTTACAGAACTGTATACTATATTCTTTCAATGAATAAGAATAAACAGTGGTTTCTAGTGTTGTATCCTTAAAATGTAATACCAGATCCACTACTTAGGGTTATCCACTGCTACAGGTTCAATCACAAATTCCCAAATGTGTTTTTTTTTTCTGGCTTTTATTATTCTATATTTTCTCTTAAAACAGACATTAAAATAAGCTTTATATAGTTTGATTACTAAATGTAAAAAATATCATTAAACTTGTTTTATTTTCTTAATAATTCTGATTATGATATATTGTTAACAGATTTGAGTGTTTTAGTTCCTTATAGTTCAGTAATCAGTTACTGCTTTTCTTTATCTAAGTTTTTTTTTCACTTTTAATTTACACATTAATGTTTTCAGGGTTTTTGGAGAAGAATAATGATCTTCTGTATCGAGATTTGAAAAAGGTAATTAGTTAAGCAATTTGGTTTAAACGTAATTCAGATTGTATCTTTAACTACGTGTACTTAAAATTTTTTTTAAAGAATTGCTGTTTATCTATTAACTAGTATAAAAGCCCTTTAAAAATCATGGGAAGCCAAAGCCTTCCAAATTTGTATCCTCCAGTATGTATTTGCAACTTTGCTGCCTATAAAGAGACATAAGAAAAATAAAGGGCCTTCTAGCTTCGGGGAAATCAAAGCCTATCACGAGCAATATTTCCTTTACCTAAAGACTGTCTCTTCTCAGCCTCTATCCTTGTCGCATTATTCATTGATCACAGTTATTTTCTAATCACACCAATTGCATTATTGGAACAGTTCTCTTGTAAATACTCGATCATCGTTCAAAAGTTTCTCTTCATAACAAAAGTCAAACTAGTTTCATTTAGTGCTAAATAAATCTTTGGTATAAAAACTCCCTCCTTGACAGGCTTTTATATAGAAGAAAAAATGCTGAAATTTAGGATCTATTTATGCCTATGTTAGCGATTGAATTCAACTAAAATGGGAACGGGCAATGAAAAGAGGAAGTATTATAGGAGGAAAAGTGGAATTGGACTCGTGTAACTCGTGAAATTCAGAGAAATCAATCATGACAGACTGACTGACAGACCGACCGACACATGGCTTTTAAATTTATGATTTTCAAATAGTTATGAAGGTATTCCTTAAAATGTATTAATAAAGTAGAAGATAAAATTAGGTTTAATTTTAGGAAATTTATAGCATATCAAACATTTTATTGATCCAGTCTTGAACATCTAAACATTAGAAATAAATTCCTGGTATATCACAAAACTACTGTTTTATATCCATTGTCAGTTGTTTAATCTAAACATAAGCTGATTTCAAGCTAACTTCAAGAATATTTTTTCTGAGTATGAAAATATCATGTTTTCAGACTATGACAAAGACATCCAATCTCATCACAAGAACTTCTTTTCCAGAATCTGAGCTTTTAAGCAAGAAAAGACCAGACACAGTAAGTTAACTACATTGATCAGCATTTAACATTACTGTAAGATGTCTGCCAAACTGTTGACCAGTAGTTAATATTACAGTAAGATATCCACCATCCTGTTGACCAGTGATTGATATTGCTGTATTACTGATGACAAAACCATGTTGAAACGTTGTACATTTGCTGTTGTGTTAAACTTATATTAAAGTTTTTTTTCATTACCCATTCAAGCCATCTCCAAGCATTATTAGTCTCAAAGTGGGTTCCTCGTCATCAAATTTGAAATTGAATTACTGTAAGGTGTCTACTAACCTGTTGACCAGTGGTTGACATTACTATATGGTGTCTGCTAACCTGTTAACCAGTAGTTGACATTACTGTAAGATATCCACCAACCTGTTGACCAGTATAGTTGACATTACTATAAGGTGTTAGGCAACCTATTGACCAGTGCTTTATATTACTGTAAGGTGTCTGCTAACCTGTTGAACAGTAGTTGACATTACTGTAAGATATTCACCAACCTATTGACCAGTGCTTTATATTACTGTAAGGTGTCTGCTAACCTGTTGAACAGTAGTTGACATTACTGTAAGATATTCACCAACCTGTTGACCAGTATAGTTGACATTACTATAAGGTGTCTGGCAACCTATTAACCAGTGCTTTATATTACTGTAAGGTGTCTGCTAACCTGCTGAGCAATAGTTGACATTACTGTAAGATATTCACCAACCTGTTGACCAGTGGTTGAATGTCTCACCCTATTGTATTTATTGTTAAACTTGTATGATCTTCAGTTGCATTGTTTTTAGGCACAAATGATATTTAAAACCATCTCTTCATCTTGTCAGTTATATAAGCTGCTGGTTGTAACTGTCTTGTGTTTATTATTTGGATAATTAATTAATTAGAGTTAAAATATAATGTTAGTATTGTTTGATTGGCAAAGGGATTTAAATGATAAACTGTCAAAAAATGATTGAGTTGCATGTTTCTACATTTAATATGCTTCTTTGTTCAACAGTAGTGAGAGAAATTTTTATTTTTGTCTTAATTAGCCAACTAAGAAAAAATACTTAAAATGCTGATTTTTAGTCATTTGTTTAAACAAAACTATTTGCATTATTGATATAAGATTTAGAAAGTAGGTGAAATATAATTATAAAACAAATCTTATAGCCTTAGATCATTTTTGTAAAGAAATAATTAGTTTAGTTAAAACTTAAGCAAACCATTTAAAGTAAAATTTCTAGAAAATAACATCCACTATAGAAAGCATTCAGACATTTAGCCAGTTTGTCCTTATACTTTTTACTTGATAGATTTTGTGCAGTGGCAAAATTTCCATCATTTAGAGCAAAGTAAAAAGCTTGATAGGCTTAACTGTGGTTGCAATTTTAAAGCATAAAGTAAAAACATCTGTTTAATTTTGGAAAGCTTCTAACAGTAGCAATTATGAGCCCAAAACATTGGTGCTAAAAACCTGTCACTAGTAACTACCAAGAACGTTTTTAATAAGTGAGTTGTTTTTTTAAGATACAATATTCTTTCTTTTTTTTTACCCTAAGGCAGCCACCCAGTTTAAGAGAAGTTTATCTCAACTGATGCTGATCCTTATGTCAAAAGAACCGTGGTATGTCCGATGTATCAAACCCAATGATAGAAAACAGTCAGGTAAGCTGACCTGTAAATATCTCTCTCTTAAAAAGAAAAGAAAAAAGAAATCTACACATATTTTTTTCTCTCCCCAGTGACTCGGCTGTATGTCTGAGGGTTCATGCCACTAAAAACTGGGTTTTCAGACTTGTGGACACAGCACAGATACTTTGTACTTAACAACAAACAAATAAATATTTTTCATAATAATTTGTTTTATATCATTTATTATTTCTTATGAAAATTGTAGTAAGCTTGCCAATTGTTATATTTGTTTCCACTTGAGAAAAAATTTAAGTAACAAATAATGTGTTTTTATTAACGCCATGAAAAGAAATATGTGATATATTAAATATTTGTAATAAAATTTTTTAAATTGTATATGTCGCATGGATCAACCAATGGGTATATAGATACGATTTATTGAGAAAGTTATATCTGAGCATCATTTTAGAGCTTTTATTTGATGTAAGTTTTATAGTGTTAAGTAAAATTATTTCTAATATTTCAGCTGTTTTTGATGACATGATTGTGTTACATCAAGTCAAATATCTTGGTCTTATGGAAAACTTGAGAGTTCGCAGGGCAGGGTTTGCTTACCGACGCCCTTATGAAGTTTTCCTAAAAAGATACAAGTGCCTTTGTCCAAAAACTTGGCCCAGTTATCAAGGTAGTGCCAAAGAAGGAGTACAAGTTCTAGTAAACCATCTGGGCTATATACCAGATGCTTACAGAATGGGAAAGTAAGTTTTGTGTTTGCAAGTTGACGTTTAGATATTTAAAGTAGAAATATATTTTAGACTTCATAACTCAATCTTAAGCTATTGTTTTAGAATGAGTAATACTTTTTAAATACGTAATAGAACTATTATGCATTGTTTCAAAAGTCTTGATCATATAGGTTGATTCATACTGCCTTACTGAAATAGACTGAAGTATTACTTCAACATGTATTTTGATAACCCCATAGTTATATTTTTTCATAATTTGGTAATATTTGTATGTTGTTATGATAGTTTTTTCACAACTCAGCATCAATCTAATTTTTCTTATTTTACATTTTAGCTGTAATATTGAAAAAAATATTTTTCAGAACAAAGCTTTTCATTCGTCTACCACAAACTCTTTTTGAGATTGAAGATAGCTTCCAGAACAAGAAACATGATTTGGGTAATTGTGTCCAGTTTTTTTCAACTTTAATAAACATGTAAAGAATCTGTTGTTAAGGCAGAATCAAATGTATTAATTCTTAAAAGTTTGTATGTATATTACATTTAAAATGAGTTTTGCTCATGATTAATTAAAACAGAAAAAAAACTGTGTAAATTAAACATTGTTTAATATCGATAACTCTGACAGTCTGAAATAAGATTAAATATTCTTTGTTTCACTATAAATAGTTTGTACGTTTATAATGTTTAGAACAAGTTCTGGCCATGATTAGTTAAAACAGACGTTAATTATACATTGTGTAATATTGACAGTGTGAAATAAGAATAAATATTATCTGTTTCATAGCCACAATAATTCAGGCGAAATTCAGAGCCTATGATCAGAGAAAGAAGTTTTTGCAAATAAAAACATCAGGTAGGAAAAATTACTTTTTTAACATTGTTTTCCTAACCATAAGATGAGGATACAGTAAAAGAATAATGGCGTAACTACAACAATAATAAATTCAAAGGGATTTTTGTGTAATAGACTTTTTACAAATTGTTCATATGTCTGCATTGTAATAGACTTTTAACAAATTGTTCATATGTCTGTATTACCTTTGAAAATTAATATCATATTGTAAATTATACATGAACTTCATTATTTATAACCTAACTATAACATACTATAGTATACTTTTGAAAATAGATTTATCTGTGTTTAAGTTATTATCATATAAAATATAAAAATGTATTTAAAAATATTTTCAATTAGTTTAATATTCAGGCTGAAATAAATATAGAGATGTCTCCATTTAGGATAAGTGTTTTGTGCATTTATTTTAAATATCATTTTATCTGTGGTCGAGTGTAGCCCAGTGGTTAGTGTGCCGAATTGTGGATCCAAGCTTCCTTGGTTCGTGCCCCATTACCACAAAAAAAAAAATCTTGTTCCATACATTTGACCCATGGGTGTTTTATAAGAATGATTCTGAAATCCCACGATTCAATTAGATTAGTCCAAGAGTTATTAGAGGGTGTTGTTGACCAGCTGTCTTCCTTCTATTCTATCAATTCAAAATTAAGCATGGCTATTGCAGATGGCCCGGCATGACCAGGTGGTTAGGACGCTCGACTCGCAATCTGCGGGTTGCGGATTCGCATCCTTGTCCCACCAAACATGCTCGCCCTTTCAGCCGTGGGGGCAATATAATGTGACGGTGAATCTCATTATTCGTTGGTAAAAGAGCAGCCCAAGAGTTGGCGGTGGGTGGTGATGACTAGCTGCCTTCTCTCTAGTCTTACACTGCTAAATTAGGGACGGCTAGTGCAGATTGCCCTCGTGTAGCTTTGCGCGAAATTCAAAACAAACAAAGCTATTGCAGATAGTCCTTGAGTAACTTTGCACAAAATTTAATAAACACCAGCATTATATTGCTAGTTTACTTACAACAGTGTTAAAGAGCATAATATACCACTTGGAGGCTGTAAATACCCTTTTTGTTTTATTGAATTTTAAAATTTGTAGTTTTACCTTGTGAGTGGAATAGCAAGCTATTAATTAAATGATTATTTTTGTAACAGCAAATATAAAGAAGACTGTATTAAATATTTTTAATTTAT
Source organism: Limulus polyphemus (assembly GCF_000517525.1). Taxonomy (NCBI): domain Eukaryota; kingdom Metazoa; phylum Arthropoda; class Merostomata; order Xiphosura; family Limulidae; genus Limulus; species Limulus polyphemus. The sequence goes on from NW_013666257.1 coordinate 103,330, forward strand.
ACTTAATTCTTCATATTAAATATTTTTAATGTAATTTGTTTATAGCAATTATTATATCCTGCTATTGGCGACGGTACGCAGCCAAGAAATCACTTGCAAGACGACGACGGGCAGCCAAGGTGATTCAAAAGTAAGAAAGATAAAGATATTTCACCATTTCTATCCAACATTGCATTTGTATTGTTGGTAACATATCTTCAAAGATTAAAAATAATTATGCAATTAATGCTTCAAATTTTGAATAGATTGATTTGAACAGTCATTATCATAATATAGTCTAAACTTTATAACAACCAAAAACAAAAATTAAAACTTAATTTTAAGTATAGTTCAGTAAACTATTTTTTTAATTTATTTTCTAATTTATATTTTTTTATTCCGTAATGATACCCTGAAATAAATGTGTGAAGTAGCAGTCACCTGTTATAAACATAAAGAAAAATATCTGGTGTAAGGAGAATGCATGTTCTGTAACGTTTACTTACTAAAGTCGAAGTAACTTGCCAGTGTGAAAGGAATTTTCTCAAGGACTATTTGATTGACAAAATGGTTGGAGGAGCCAAGTATACATGGAAAAGCACAGTTCACTTAAATATAAACTGTTAAATAATATATTTAAAAGAATAATGAAATAAAGTGTTTCCAATTTAAAATTTAGTTTCTCAAAGCCCCCAAGTGGGTCAGCTGTAAGTCAGAAGGCTTATAATTCTAAAAACTGGATTTTGATACTCGTGGTGGGCATTGCACAAATAGCTCGTTGTGCAGCTTTGTGCTTAACAAACAAACAAATAGTTACTAAAAATGAAAGAAAATTCAAAATTTATTATGATTTATTTTGTTCTTCTGTGGACTTCTTTTAAACTGTATTCTAAAAATATTTATGAGACTTCAAAAACAGAAGAGAAAAAATTTTTCCATTACCATTAAGTCGTAATGGAAAATGTCTGTTGTCGTAGCTTCCAAAAGCATTTTATAACACTAGAACTATTGATATATATACATATATTACCACATTTTAAATTTATTTCACACACGACTAGGGTAAATGTGATGCCATGATTTGATACAAGTCGTGTACCAGAATTATGTAAAAATTATGCACTGTAATGGTTGCTCTTCAAAGAAAATAAATATGAAAGTGGTTAATTAAACTCATTCCAGATGAAATTGCTATAAATATGTGAGATTTTTGTTTCCATTTGTTGTATTTTTGCTGCATTTTATTTGTGTGTATGGGTGGGGAATATAAATAAATATATGTTAGTTTATGGTTATGGGTCTTTTTCTGTACCTATTATTTAGTTTCATCAAAGGTTTTATCAGAAGAAATGAAGCAGAAAATGAAACAAATAAATATGTAAGTAGCAATACTTGATACTGAGCATTAATTATTCTGCCATGTTTTGTTTCAGAGTGATTATTTTGAAGCAATATTACATCTTACTAAAAGTAGTGGAAAAACAACCCAGAAGGTTGAGAGATTTGAGAGAGTGCTCGTCTTAATCGTGATGTACAACTTTTTAAACAGTTTTAAGATCATTATTTTAGTCATGTATAATATTTAAGATAAATTAGACCAGTGTATGTCATTTTGAAGTTCTCATACTATTAGTGAATTCATTATTATCACTGAGTTGTATACTAATGTTTACTCCAATAGAAATATTAATGTCATGTATAAAATTGTTATAGAACATTGACTATAGTCTCCTCACTGCCATTATTATAGGTTTCAGCTAAATTCTAAATTAGATTTCATGTTTGACTTGAAAATGAATTGGAAAAACAAAGACGTTTTTAAGCTGACAACTTACTTGACTTTTAAGTCAGACTACTATCCTATAAAAAGCAGCTTTTTCTTGTATACATTCGAATAAGCTTACTTTAGTAATATAAATGTTAAGCCAAGTCATGGGCATATGAAAATTTCGTTGATCTATAAAAATTACGTGCTAAGTTTCAATATTTTTTCACTTTTAAAATAAGTTGGACTTGTGGGGTTCTTTCATGAAATTTTAAATAAAACTGTCTAATCTCCACATAACAGTGAATCGGAATCAAAGTTGTGATTACATAAAAGTAACACTCATCATTTTCTTGACTGTACACACAGTGAGAATGTATTAAGTAATGTGTCAGATGCAGAGTTGTCACCAAAATGTTATCTGTTTATTCTTATCTACATTTATTTTAAGTCATTATTTATTATGCTGACCAGTGAATAATTATCAACTCTCTCGAGCCAATGAAAAAATTTTTAATTGTTGATCTTAACCTGTTGTGTTAAAGTTTATACGATGTGCGAAGTCTGAATACTTACGCCGTCTAGCTCACAACCTGCCAAAGAGTGTCCTTGATAAGTCATGGCCTCACCCTCCAAGATGCTGTCATCAGGTTAGATATTATTTAAGAATAGTGTTAAAGTTCATGTTTTTAATCTGCTAATGTATTCCTAGGTTATCCCTATATTAAATGTATTTTCTCCTTTTCTTTCTTGTTTACAGGCCACAGTTATTGAGTATTTATTTCATCTTATCTAATACTAAGCAGTAATATGGTATAAAATGTGTTATATTGTCTTCTAGAACCACCAAAATATCAAGTACATGAAATAAGCTATGTAGAATGAATGGCATAATTATATGTTTCATTTCTCATTTTTATTTTGCTTAATAAGGATTTAATTACAGTATTGAACAGTTGAAAAGGTTATATTTTTGGCTTTTAAATATGTTTTTTCTTTAAGGCTTCTAACCTTCTACAAGACATGCACAGAAAGTGGCTGATGAGAAAGTACTGCAAATCACTCTCTGCTGAGCAAAAAGCCCAGGTATGGTTACGTCTAGTATAATACTTATAATTATGTTCCTTGCTTTTCTCTCTTGAGCACTGCTGAAAAAAATTAGAAGCCAGTTTTATCTAAATCTTAACAAAAAAACGTGCAAATAAACAGAAAGTTTAAAATATGTTGACAACTACACTTTGGATGTATTGAATCTTACAATTGCAGTTCCAGAGAAAAAATGGTGTGAACTAAGATCCAGATGCAGCAAACAAAAGTCAACATAAAGAGTTTAGCGGAATGAATAAAATTACATGAAAACTTAGAACAACATAAAATACCTCTCAAAATCATAATCATTTAAATATAATTTTCTCTGAAAAAAAAGAAAAGTGTGCAAGAAACCCCAAAATTTAAAAAAATAATATTATAACAAAGGATAGTTGAAGGATTTCGTAGAGAAGGGAATTGGATTACAATCAATTCAAGGAGTTGGTAGAGAGAGGGGTTGGATTACAATCAGTTCAGGAATTTCATAGATAGAGGAGTTAGATTACAACCAGTTCAAGGATTTCATAGAGAGACAGGTTGGATTACAATTAGTTCAATAATTTCATTGAAAGAGGGGTTAGATTACAATCAGTTCAAGGATTTCATAGAGAGACAGATTGAATTACAATCAGTTCAAGGATTTCATAGAGAGACAGATTGAATTACAATCAGTTCAAGAATTTCATAGAAAGAGGGGTTAGATTACAATCAGTTCAAGGATTTCGTAGAGAGAGGGGTAGTCTTGGAATCTGACGTCTTCATATATTTTAGTCTGTGAAATGTTTGTCAAGATATAGTCTGAGGTAGATCTTGTCCTACTTTATAAAATCTTGTTACAATGAAAAGTTATGCTGAGGATTAGTATATAATTATGATATGCAGGTACAATGATGTCCTATAGATGAGTTTAAAAGTATCTACAGAAAACTGTTTCATAAAATGTATTACAGAGAATGATTCCAAACTCGGGCAGCAAAGGAAAGAAACACAAACATGGGTGACAAATTAAACAAAATCTTTATTCACAGTTAATTGATTTCTACCTTGTATCTTGATTGGTAAAAATAAATTTTGTGACACTAGTACAAAGAAGCAAGGGAGTCCGTACAAGGCTGTCCTTTAAATTACATGTTTTCCAAGAACTATTTATTTCGGTATTGAATGAAGGATATTTTTCATATATATATATTTACATGTAAGTACATTAAATTATTGTATTTGTGGATTTGCAGCTTGACCAAAAAGTAGTGGCCCATGATCTTTTTAAAAACAAGAAACAGAGCTACCCTCAAACTGTACCACAACCATTCCTTGAGAACAGGCTAAGTAGGTTTATTATATTGATTTTTTCTTTAAATACAATAGTTTTTTGATAAATTTTTGGAAAACAACATTATTTCTGTGTGAAATGCATTTATTTCCTTTCCATATGATGGTATAGAGAAAATATAAAGAATAATTCACCCCTAAAATACTGTCATGTTAGAATGTTGCTTGAGAAAATTCTGTGTAAGTTATTGATAAATGTGTTTTGAATGTAAACAGATCTTTATGCTTTAACTATTTTTTGTTTTCAGTCATTATTTATTCACTATAAGCTGTACGTGAAAATGCATCGTGTCTTATGTAAGATTATAGTTTCAGCTTCAAAGATATTATCTTGTTAAGGTTGCCACTATAAATATCATTTACTAGTGAGTCACAATGTAAAAAAATGTTACTAATCTTGATTTGTTAACACATAAGTAAGATTTTTTTAACTGATGTCGGACTCAAAGTTGTAGCTAACAGCCAAAGATCTGGATGTGAATAAAGTAGGTGGAAGGTGATCTAGATTTGCCGTTTCTGATACAGAAAGCTTTATGTACTTATTTGTTAATCAGCAAAATGCATATATATATAAAGCTAATCTAGATTAACCTTGTTTATACTGAGAGATATAATACAAGATGGTGAGTGCAAATAAAAAAAAACCTGAAGAGGCTATTCAATAAAACATAAAATTAAGCAGACATAAGTTTTATAAGCCTTTTAAAATTCCACATGTGGAGGATATGAAACGAAATCATTTTTTTAGGATTTATATATATACATTTCAATAACCAAAATATCATAAATTACTACATCGATACTGTAGATTACACTATAATTCCAGCTGTATTTCAGTTTTAAAAAATATGAAATTTCGAGTAGACTAAAGACTAAAAACCTACCTCCTTCAAATCGTATTTTGAAAGAATGAGATGGCATGGTAACACTTAGAAATGGCTGAAAAAGCCACTAGGGGACATTCTGAGCTTTCGATTGGTTATTCACATGTCATATACAAAAGTAAATGTATATAAAGGAGCTTTCCAAAAATGGAAAGAGGTGAATGAAGTATCTATTTGATTCAATACATGAACGATATCTCAGCAAAAAGAAAAGATAGGAGGTTCTTATTTTATATTCTAGCTTGTCAATATTGGTAATTTGAGTTCCTAATTTGTACAAAACTATAGACTTTGTATTTTAATATCACAAAGTTCTAATTTGAACCAGTGCTGCATTCGACGTAATGTGACACACAAAAATCGATGTTTATCTGTGTTTTTAATATTTACTTTTAAATTAAGAAATTGAATAATTTATAATACTAAAATTTGAATTATAATCTACAATTTGATACTGAACTTATTGACATAAATTAATAAAATACTAGTTCAATAAAATTTTTAATGAGTCAACAAACGCGATGACATGGCCTTTAACACGTGACCCATCTGGAAAGGATTAACTCTAAATCTGCACTCTACAGCCATGTTGAATCATGCTTTATCTTCCTTGGCTTTGCATGATCACCGTAGAGATAGGGTATTCTACATGATCGCTTGACAGTGAATAACCTTGTGATATTTTGCTTCATAAACATGCCTGTTCCGGACCATACAACCCATGGACTGCATGGGTAAAGCAGAAGGGGATTGCTGCCCATCCCTGCCATGCCTAGAGTGAATAACGTGAAAATACGATAGACATCCTTTTGATACTGGATGTCAATTTCCTGGATAGATAGCTCAGAGCTAATCCTCATGTCATACCCAGGAATCAGTGTGGGTCTTAATCTCCAGATCTTGTGTTTGAAGTGAAGATGGTATGATCGTCATCCTACCTTTCCATAGATGTGGGTTCACTGCGAGGAGATTTTGGATGTAGTTCACTTACAGTCGGCCGAGCCATAACCACTCTACACCCAAAGACACATCCTTGTTTACCCAGTTTTCTCTTGTGGGATTGATTTACAATATCTTTCTCTGGTTAGGATCACTTTCCTACCACATTCTCTCCCACTCGGATGTGCTCCTCTCATTTTCTGCCTGTATATCTTACACATTCCACACATTGGCGAAGAATACACCTGGCTCAGAAGTTGTGTGGTTTCCTCTTCTGATTTTCAGTTCTGTATCTCTCATTTTCAGGGGTATTCTTCAGAGGCTTTCAGGGGGTACTTCTGTCATTCCCTCGCACTGGTCTCTTCTCCTTTTCAATGTGGGATTCTAGTTAATCTTGTGACGAGAAGTGAGTACCGTATCAGAAGTTATAATTTTCCTATACTGAAAATGTATTTCCGATTGGTACTTACCTCCTCTAACACTTCCCACCCTTCCTCCCAACTTTTCCCCGGGGTGCTAACATTTTTCTGCCAAACTTCAAAGAAATAGTTTGGTAGAGGGAGTCATATGCGTCATGTGAGCATATCATGTTCCTATTGGTTAGGAGGTGATGCATGATGATTTGCATGAGAGATATATTGGAACACAGCAATTCCAATAGGGGGGGAAAGCGGAAGGCTTGTGGCAAATGTGAAGAAAAGGTTTGCATATAAAGGGCAGCATTGAAAGAGAATAGCTAATCTTGTGACAGGAAGTAAGTATCTACCGGAAATACATTTTCAGTATACGAAAATTATGACTTTTGTCAATATGATATATTTTTTTCTTTCAGCTCCTGAACAAAATACTATGAAAGCAAATGCCTTTGATAACTCTTCTAATCCTCATGGTGAAAAGACGTTGGTAAGAATAACTATCTTTTCCTTTCATTTATATATAAATATAACTGTAATGTGATTCTTATAGCCTAATTAACTTAACTAACCAATTTCTTAAAAATAAATCTGCTGATATATATATAAATGAACACAGTATTTATAATATGAACATTCAAACACCATGCACATATGCAGGTGGGTTTGGCTGAACCCCCTATTTTTGTGATGAAAAAAAAATTATTCTTATATAGTTATAGCACAGCTGCTTATGGTATTTAATGATGATGAATTAACATTAAACCCCTTTAGTATTAGCATGATTTGCATGCTGATTGTTGCTTTGCATGATATGTATTGGCTTTTGATCTTGCAAATTGGGATCCCCTCCCCCCTCTTTCAAACATTCTGCATACAAGTCTGAACACTAATCTGTTTTTTAATTTTATACTCTGGATGCTGTTGAAAGTATATCTAAACCTGTGTTCCAGGTATCACTACCTTATAACAAAACAGTTTATACAAGCAAGGTTCCCTTTTACCACTTGATTTGTTTGAATTATATTACAAAAGAAATGTGTCAGTTAAGATCAGTATTCTTGTAAGTCTGTGATAATTCAGTTTAAATCAAAAAGATGGTTACATTGTATTTGAATATGCAGGCATAAAAATAATCTTACCAGCTCACAAAGCTCATGTTTGTTAAATCGAATTGTTTGACTGATTTTGAATATTTTGTCAGTAGGAAACATCATAAAAACTTAATTCAGTGTTCTAGGTTTTATAGTAAAACCTGTGTCAGTGTCTTATTTGCTTTTGAGAATCAATAGTTTAATATAGTCATCTTTTTTTTTCCTTTCCCCGTAACAGTCAACAGTATTTTGAAATACAATATTAATTTAGTGAAAGTGTGTGTTTGTGCATTTAGACTTTTTTATAAAATATTTTTTCCAGCTTTGAAATAGATGGTTTAAACTTAAGATGTAGGTTCTTTAATCATCTAATTTCAACTGGTTAAACTTTTGTTTAAACCCCTCTGTTAAGATAGTGCATACATTGTTACTACTAATAAGTTGTTGGTGTATTGGATGAGAACTCAGAACAGACAAAAACAAGAACAAAAAATTAGGTCAGTATTACAATATTACAAATGTATGATCTATTTGTAACATAATTCAACCATATCTGGTAATGTAATATGTTATAATTCATTACAGAATTTTTTTTTTTTAAGTGACGAGGCAACTGTTCATTGTTGATGTACAACCACATCACATAGTACATTAAAAGTAACTGACATTTAGTGGGCCTAGTGGTTAGGGCACTCAACTCACCATCTGCAGATTGAAAGATCAAAACACATAATTGAACATGTTCACCATTTAAGCTGTAGGGGCATTATAATGTTATGGTCAATCCCATTATTCATTTTAAAGAGTAGCCCAAGATTTGGTGGCAGATGCTGCTAGCCAGGTTTCTTCCCTGTGACTGACAGTTCAAAATTAGAGACAGTAGCAGGTAGCCCTAGTAGTTTTGCCATAAACAAACAAAAACAATTAAAGTTTGTGTTCCACATGTAAGATATACTCTGTTATAATATGTACGCATATATTATTTTTAATTGATTATTATTATATTTTTATTATTGAGATTATTTTCTTTGTTAGCTTAATATATGAATTTAGGACTAACCAAATCTCCTAATCTAGTCAAAATCTCATGAGTTATTATTGGGTTCATGGCCTTAAATATCTGTAATAGCAAGGGCTACCTAACTGATGAAACAATACAATCGTATATCTAACAAGCTACAATCTATACCATGTTGATTTTTGTTTTTGATCTAAGTTGGTAGCTTGGTCTGTGATAAGAAGTTGATATTAATTAATAACTGGTATCATTGTATTTCCAATCATAGCTGTACACTTTTGATGTGATATTTTCTGGTAGTTATCACCCACTCACATATTAAAGGTAGAACCTTGTACAGTATATGTGAGCTTAATTGCAAGAAAACTCAGGAAGCTGGAATTTTAAAGTTAAATTTCTACAACAAAATATTTTTACAGCACAGAAGCTCACCTCTAATAAAACAGGATTCTCATTTTATAATAGTTTATAACACTTTTGATAATAGTTAGCATATTAGTTTTTTCAAATCTGTGCTACTATTGGCTAACTATTTGGATGCCAGTATACTCACTGTGTGTATAGAGAAGGATTAATTATGGTATTATAATATAAAGAAACAGAATGTTACAACATATTTATTAATTGCAGAGTAGATAAGGCATATTTCAAATGTGACTTGTTTTCTTAATTCTGAATTTTTTCTCTTCTTTTTTTTTTCAGTACTGTGCACCAGTGATCAAATATGATCGTCATGGCTACAAGGCTCGTGGACGAATTCTTGTGGTGTCCGACAGAGCTATTTATCTTCTAGATGATAAAGATTTTAAACAAAAACATAGGTTGGATTTTCAGGTGTTAACAGGTGATTAGCTTATTATATTTTTTGTTTGTTTATCAAAAGATAAATCAATTTAAATTATTAGAAGTTAACAAAATCAGGACCTTTAAAACAAAGTGTTAACCAACGAGGTTTTTCTTTTTTACTTTTGTACAGCCTTTAAAGCAGAGTGTTAACCAACAAGGTTTTATCTTTTTACTTTTGTACAGCCTTTAAGGCAAAGTACTACTTATACCTTATATTATCTCTGTGGCTCATTTTCTAAGGATTCTGTTGAGTGATAATACCATTATCAGAAGTATCAGTCTCTTTGTGTGCATTCCCTATCTTTAGTGGAAAGTATTTTCTATCTCATCTTTCTTTGTTTTTGCTTAACAGTTTCCTTCTGTACTACCTCAACTATGTTTCACTTTCATTGAAAAATCTTCTGCTTCTGTAGGGAATATTATAGCTACCGGCATCAAAAGCGAATATAACAACCTCATTTCTTTTTGTCTGATATTCTCCAAGTGAAGCAGTTGGTTATGCCAAAATGGAGATTTTTCTCACTCAGCTCTATATTGCTCTCTGTTTGTATGTATTTCAAACTTTAAAAACAAATACTCTCTATCTTAGCACATTGCATCTTCTTATACAGTAGCTCCGTATCTTTAAAGTGGAAACTTTGTCTGACTTAACTCAGTGCATCTTCTTATGTAAAAGTTCCCTCTCTTTAAAGTGGAAACTATGTCTGACTCATTGCATCTGCTTATGTATCAGTTTCATATCTATAAAGTTGAAACTTTGTCTCTTTCAGCTTATTGCACCTTCATATCTCATGGTTTCCTGCTAACTGCATTAACTTGTATCTTCTTAACTAGCAGTTCCGTACTTTCTTTCCAGTTTTTAAAACTGAACTGTAAAATTGAAATATGAAATAATTTTACAGTATATCTTTAATGGTTATTTTGTATTACCTCAATATCCTTTAAGTCACTTTTTTCTGAATCTACAGGGGGCATGAGCTTATCATTCATCACTTCCTGACTGTCAAATAATTCAGGTAGTCCAATTTAATGAGGAAAAGGTTAAAACTAAATACAAATGGACTGTAGGAAGATCATACATGAAGGTAACATAAAAATATCACTGGAGACACATGTAAGTAACACCTCATTACAAACGTAAAATAAAGAAAAAAGAAACTGGAGAATGCAAGTATATGAAATAACCAACCTTATCTTTCTTAAGATCGCTAGGTATCCTCAGCACCAATATACCATCAGTCAGGTTACTTACAGACAGACCTGTAGAATTAAATATATTCTTTGTAGAAGTTTGGATGGATGAGGTAAAAGACTGATTAATGGTACCTGTCTCATTAAAGGATTTTATTAAATTGACCATTTTAATGCTAAATTAAGTTTGAAAGCTCTTAGCTCTTGGCAATGTATCCTATGTTACTGATCGGTTGAGACAGCTAACTGGATCTCTTACAGAAGAGCTTAAAATGAGAATCATATATAAACTGAAAAAACATAATATATAATTCCACATTCTTTATTAGAACAACAATTTTTCCAAGAGTGATGACAATGATTATGGTATGATCTTAAGAAGTACATTGTACGTATATAGTCTCCATTAAAATTAATTATCAAACATTTTTTTAAATATTAGCATCAGTGTTTATATAAGAACAAGTTCAAATCTTTTTCACGGAGTCGTACAGCTAACTTAAACTGGCTTGTTAAAAAGTTTGATCTAAACCAGTAAATATTTCTCTGGCTTTTATAACTGTGGAGAGTAGTGTTACAGTATCTAATTGGATGAACCTCTGTAACGTGGAAAAAAGTTTATAATTCTTAATCAGTTCTCTATTAAACTTGTTTTTTTTTATCATTATATTGATATTTTGTATTTTTAAAAAACTTAAATTTTATCAGCATTGTCTGTAATTGCCTAATAGATTCAGGTGTCTTACAAAATTTGATTGTGGTTTGAGGATGAAAAAATGCCAGTTGACATTGACACAAAAATACAAGGCTTAACTCCTTAAACTCAAGCGAATGCTGCCAGTGCTCGGCCAAAAATCCCGATTTACCCATTGGATGGTGACAGCATCCGATAACATTTCTATAACATAAACTAATCTAAACCATGTTTTATAAGGTAAGGTATGGTGATAATTATTAGGAAATATTGAAAATAATTCTGGCAAAATGTGCACAAAATTACAGGTTTAAAGAGATAATTATGTATTTAATACAGTGGTAGGAAAAAAAAGTGACCAATGGTTCCCATAAGTTCAATGCTGAATATCAAGAATATTCTAAAGTTGTTTTAATTTATTGACTTAATGTTCTCCTAAGGAACAGTATTTTCAATTGTACTAGTTTTTCTGTCTGAATTCCTTGTATTTTTCTTTGTTTTTTTTTGATATGGAAGGTGCTAGATTTGGCCATAAAAATTGAAAATAAACCAGTTTTGTGTCATGAATGCTTAATTAACTTACTGTGTTGGAAGATTTGAAATAAATTGATCGTGTACAGAATGTTTTATTCAGCAATCTTTTTTTACTCTTATGTGAATTTTTTTCAGTATTCAGTCATTGATTTTGTTTAAGTTGCCTCATTGGTTTAGAGGCACATTGTCATTTTATTTCTTTAATTATATTTTCAGGGTGACTTAATTCTGGATTGTAGAGACCACCTGGTGGAAGTAGTTGTAAAAATTGTTATGGCCAGCAATAGAAAATCTTTAGTAAAAGTGGAAGAATCTGGATGGTGAGATTTATAGTAGCCAAACACTGATTTATAACTATATATATATTAATAAATTTAGTAAATTATTAAATCAGTTCTTGACTTGTAACCAAACATATAACATGTTATATATATCAGTTATTAGGTATTGTATCTGAGGTGGAATATTAAAAAATACACAGAAATAATAAACATATTACCTTTATTGATAAAAATAACTAGGTCATTTGAAGGACTTTTGGCTTACTAACAGATTTAAGTGCAGATTAGCTATACTGTAATAAAAAATCAGACAACTGTTTTCTTCAAATCACAGAATATAATATTAATTGATGATATGTCTTTTAATATCAGTTGTTTTATTTTTTGAAATGGAAGACTCAAGTTCATTAATAAATTTAGTAAATTATTAAATCAGTTCTTGACTTGTAACTAAACATATAACATGTTATTTGTTGTTTTATGGTAAGATAAATTGTTAAAACCTAGCTGAATAAAATTTTGCAGCATACCTCATTATATGGCAAGTGGCAAACAAGGGATTATAAACTTTAGCAGAGGAATAAATCCTGAGATTACCAAAGGCAAGGATGGCCATCTTACTGTGGTATGTATGTAATAACTATAATTATAAATTTATTGTAGTGTGAAGTTTTGAAGCACATACTCTCCATGAAAGTAGTGTTAACCTTTGAAATATCAACTGGGCAATCTCTTCCTGCCTTTTGTATTTTCATTTTTAGCAGTTCCTTACCTTTAAAGAGACACGTTTTTTTTTTTTTTTCTATACCATTCAAACTAGTACTAAGAATATGTTTTGTTTTATAAGTCTGTCTTTGACTAACATGACTGATGTTATATTGGTGCTGAGGATACTTAATAATCTTAGAAACAAAAAATTATCGATAAATATTTATACTTGAGTAATGAAGCACATTATACTGATATAATAATAAGTAGGCTAACAATGATTTATAAACATAAGGAAAAGTTTTATCAATTGTGGAACATACTACATGTTTCGACAGAACTTTAGTCTGTCTTCTTCAGGTATGATCAGTATCAGTACTAAGCAATCCAAGGTTTATATATAGTTACAAGACAATAGGGATTAAATGTGATGGAAATGGTGTCAGCAGGTGACAGGATATAGTTAGAAGTCAAGTCTGGAAGAGTGTATGAACAGTAAATAGACCTTACCAAATACGGCTGATGTTGCTAGGGTCATTATCACGGTTTAGTGAGAGATTGTATATTTTTATAATTTCTATAGTTTTTAAACAGTCTTTCTTTTTTAGTTTTGGGTTGATGTAGGAGAAGAATTTCATCCCAAAGTATTTTATGACCTCTTTCATATTGATGATGTGTCAAGGCAGAAATTTGGTTAAGATACGTAGACGATATCTTCAATATATGGCGACATGGGAAAGAGACACTACTCAATTTTGTTAAATTCTTAAACATGTTAAGATCCAATGTCATAATTTTCACACATGTAATAGAATCCAAGAGTTGTCTCCCCTTTTTAGATGTGAATATAAAAAGAGAAAATAACAAGGTTACCACCAGTATGTACGGGGAACTCCATGCCATCACACGTAAGATCTAACCACCACCTATCACAGAAAATATCCTCCTACTTCACCTACGTAAATTGTGCTATACAACTTTGCACCTATAAAGAAGACTTTCTTATTGAATTGAACAACCTAAAAAACATAGTACTATCTAAAGGTTTCAACCCCAATATCATAGATAGGGCTTGTATCAAACTTCAAAACAGTGTAAAATATTATTTTAACTCTGAACTTTCACCTATCAACACACAAAACATAACAAATTTGTTTGATTCCCTTTTGTGCCAGAAATTACTGGACTTTTTAATAATTTGATCATTGGTGTAAAAACTATATTCAAACTCTCACATAAAATTAACATCTTACTACCTGTTAAGAATCCCTTTTAAAAGAACAAAAACGGGGCATATATAGTATCCCATATTACTGTGGAAAGAAATACATAGGACAAACGTCACGTTCCTTAAAAACAAGACACAAAGAACACCATGGTCAGTTATCTGTCTTAACATATCATCAATATGAAATAGGTCACAAAATACTTTGGGATTAAATTCTTCTCATACACCAACCCAAAACTAAAAAAAGAAAGAGACTGTTTAGAAACTATAGAAATCATAAAAATAAACAATTTATTGCTAAACCTTGATAATGACCCTAGCAACATCAGCCGTATTTGTTAAGGTCTATTCACTATTCAATCGACCAGACTTGACTCCTACCTATATCCTGTCACCTGCTGACACCATTTCCATTACATTTAATTCGTATTGTCTTGTAACGATATATAAACCTTGTATTGTTTAGTAATGATCAGACCTGAAGAAAACAGACCAATGTTCTGTCGAAACATGTAGTATGTTCCACCATCAATAAAACTTTTCCTTATGCTTATAAATCATTGTTTGCCTACATATTAGTTAATGTTTATATTATTTAAAAGTTGGTTTTCAATGATAGGGATTGTGTTTCAAGGAGTGGTACTGAATCATGCTCATAGTAAGCTCATATGGCTTGCTGATTAATTGAAGGATAGACAGCATTTGTTTAATGAAAAAATAAGAAACTGATTTTTATTTAAAATTTCTTTAGAATAATTGTAATATTACATACTTTTAGGCTCTAAAGATAATAACTTACACACAAATACATTGATTAAATAAATGTATAGCATTTATTAACATGGTAACTTATCTCTCAGATTTGCTGCTTGGATGAGGATGTATCACTTGTGGTTAAATTTAAACAATGACTTATCTTCTCAGATTTGCTACTTGGATGAGAATCTGTCACTTGTAGTCAAATTTAAATAGTGACTTGTCTCTCAGATTTGCTGCTTGGATGAGGATGTATCACTTGTGGTTAAATTTAAACAATAACTTATCCCTCAGATTTGCTACTTGGATGAGAATCTGTCACTTGTAGTCAAATTTGAATAGTGACTTGTCTCTCAGATTTGCTGCTTGGATGAGGATGTGTCACTTGTGGTTCACTTGTGGTTAAATTTAAACAGTGACTTATCTCTCAGATTTGCTACTTGGATGACAATCTGTCACTTGTAGTCAAATTTGAATAGTGACTCGTCTCTCAGATTTGCTGCTTGGATGAGGATGCGTCACTTGTGGTTAAATTTAAACAGTGACTTATCTCTCAGATTTGCTGCTTGGATGAGGATGTATCACTTGTGGTTAAATTTAAACAGTGACTTGTCTCTCAGATTTGCTGATTTTCTTTTCTTCAACTGTAAGTGACCATATATTTTCATAATCCTCAGTAATCTAAAACCATATGTTCCACCAGTAAGGCAGCACAAGTTCTTCATCAGCTGTGAGTTTTAACACATGGATGGAATCCTTGTGATATTTTTTTGAACTTCATTCCCTAAAAGGAAGGAAAAAAAGAAGACTATAAAAAAAAACTTTGGCACATTTTTCTAGTTGTGAAAGGAGCTGATTTTCTCCTTTAAGAGAAGTATTATATTTCATAGATTGTTAATCTAACAAATCCCCCTCAATGGATTAATGTCTGTTTAAAATCTTGCCTTTTAGTTTTTCTTTCATTTGTGCTTTTTGTCTTTCTTTTTCTTATTTGTAACTTAAAGAAGAAAAAACAAATTTGTTCACAATTTGGTGTTCTCCTTCATTACACAATAATAAACATTTATGTAAGTATCTGGTGTTGGAGAGATCACTTTAACAATTTCATTCTTTCCTAGTTTATTTTAAGATATTATGAATCCCTCATTTAGAGTATACAGTATTCCTTATTGATCCAGGTTACTATAGAAGAAAAAAAACAGCAGCCTATTGTTCCTCTATCAAATTGAAAATTACCACTCAGCTATGTCTATGAAATATAGTATTCATGCATGATGATAAAAATCCTATAACCCGAGCGCTTTTGAAAGGTGGACCTTTCTTCTTCAGAGGCAAACTGAAAAAGAAAGGTCCACCTTTCAAAAGTGCTCGGGATATAGGGTTTTTGTAATTTTGTATCAAGACTTCCTGAACCTATGTGTTTTTCTGACATCTTGAATATTCATGCATGTTATTGAAAAACGGTGAAATTAAACCTTGTTAATTAATGGTTCAGTTTTGTTTGTAGTCTAATCTCAAATGTGTATCCTTTGGCTAAGTGTCATCCTATTTGTTTTAATACTGGTATAATAATTTGGAAGTTAATTAAGCCTAATGTCTTAAATTAGTAACCGGGGAAGAAAAAAATTATTTTTCAGTGTAATGAATTACACCATACCTTATATTCAGTACCTTTACAATAGCTTTAATATTTTTATACAAGAAAATTTAGAAATACTTTCTTTACCTTTTATATGACAATTTACAAGATTTGAGTAATACTATGAAGAACGTATATTGTTGTAAGCTATGTTTTCAATGTGTTAATTTATGTGTTTACTAGAGGGAGTTATTAATCGTGATTATTATGTAATAATCCAGAATCTTGGACTAACACCTAAATTGGTATATTAGTTATAAATATGAGTAATGAAAGAGCAGTTTGTTCAATTATTGAAAATTCTGTAAGTATTCAGAATGGAGGAATTGAGTAGTTGTTGATTTAGAGAAGAATAATGGAATGAATTATTCAACTTGTAAATGACCTGGACTTAGCATGTTTTTATTAAATAACCCAAAAGAACATTCCCAACAGTAGCTAAATAATATGCTAAAGTTTGTTAGTTTTTATTGAGAGAAAACAGAAAAAAAAATTATGAATATTTTTTTTTTCATATCACAGTTTATTAAACAAATTTGTCAGTTGGCTCTGGTTTAACCATATATGTTAACACAATATAAATGATAGAGGATTTAGGATTTCGTTTTTATATGTTGTTTTTTTTTCCCAGATTACTGTATCCACCTAAATTCTTCACAAGCTTGCAAGAGATAAAGAAAGTGATTGACCATTTTTATTGTAACACAATTATTGCTTTTCTGGAAATTATGTAATTTATCTTTTATAAAATATTTAAATAAAGTATTATTTATATGATATCTTCCCAAAATGTGAGCTTAAACAATTTATGACATCAATTACCATATTTAGCTTTCAGTATTTTGTCACATTACATGTCCTGTAGTTGTTTTTTGTAACTTTACTTAAAAAGTTTTTGTAAAATTTATTTACGTGATATTCATATAGCAACTTCCCTTGATTACAAAATCTTGAGAAAATTGTTAAGATATCTTAATAATAAAAAATCCACAGAATGTATTATTGAATGTTTTGAAACTAGTACAGTTTTTATGAAAGTGTTTAAAATACTATAGAAATTGATTAGATGTGTGTTATAACTGGTCTGGCGTTTATTTAGATTTTAGTTGTTAAAAATTAGAGTAGACAGTTTAAGATTTAAATTATTTTATTGATATAGCAATTGAATTATGTCATTTATTGCACATAAATTTTACAAATTATAGTTGGTTATCTCAAGGTCTTACATTCTTATAATATTTTTAATTGCAAACATTATTTTGAAATATACTTGATTCGAATTTTTTTTCTTTCATTTTTAGTAATAAAAAGCAATCCGTTTCAATTCATTCAAAAACAAGCTCTTAAATCCATGTTAGAATATTTGGGTATCAGTATTTCTTTTTGTTGTACTAATTTCTCTAATTTTAATATAGTTTTAAAACATGTTGACACGTTGTTATGGATTAGCAAGTATTATAGATATTTTCGAATGTGCATTTACATTTTACCCCTAAAATAATTAATTATAAACGTCATCTGTGTTACCTTGTAGAAAGAAGAAAAGTAAAGAAATAATTATGTGTCGTAAGAATGGAAAAACACGTAGTATTTCATATGGCAAAATAACTGACAGTTTTAGCTTCAGTTGATCAAAAATTTAATCAGAATTTTTATTTTTTGTTATTAATATAACTTTAAGATTTTTTTTATTAATCAGTAAGATAAATACTACAACGCCTCAGGGCACTTTATTGACACTGGTGGTTTTTAGAACTCCTTAATGAATACATAACCTAGTCGTTAGCGTTTCCAGGCTGTGGATATGAAGTTAATGCTTCATGTCCCAAACGCGCTTTGCACTTTGAAATTCTACATATATTGTTCAGTTAGCTAGAGAAACATAAGAGTATCAGTCGGTGCTTGTGACTAGCTGCCTTCTCTTTAGTCTGCCAGCTCAAAATTAAGGACAGCTGTAAACATATGGTAATCGTACAGCTGTACGTGAAATGTTAAACC
>NW_013666257.1:122660-123914 GCF_000517525.1 Limulus polyphemus
TAAAGCAATTTTTTGTACAGTAAGCCTCGTTTTTTAATAGCTATTTGGCGAATCAAGATAAGATTTTGCCTTAGAAATATGTCATGTTAAAATAACTTTAAGATGGCATGTTATAGCACATATATATATATATATTATGTAGTTTGTAAAACTGGGATAGAATTTATATTTTTAATATGTCAACTTATTGTTTTCCTTGTAAAAATTTATTCTTAATTTTTACCACTAAAATTCCGTGCCTTCAGAAAAATATTCAAATTTATGCATATAGAAATTTTTGTTGTTTTTCTCTTGTATTTGTGTCAGAAAAATAAAAACTTTTTAAAAGTAATTGTTTTGTTTTTTAATAGTCAGTTCTCCTTCAAAAAAAAAGAGTTTAGTCGGTCGATGTTAGTCAGCTACTTTAGTAGTGTAAATTTTGAATTTGTGTTTCAAAAAGTGTAGAGTTTGCAAGTAAATAACTGTTATGTTTTATTTGGGAATTAGTTATAGCAACGAACGCCGCCTGTAATACTTGTACTTACAGTAGAAAAAATAAATTGTTTTTGTTATCGTTAAGTGGACTGGACTTCGCACTATTTTACTAGCAATCAAAAAGAACTCGCCCGACGACAGAAAATGTTACAATTATGGTGTCAAGAGTGGGGTTATTTTGATAAAAAAAATAGAATAGTATCTACTAGATGGAACTTTAAAATAATAATAGTTAAATAACCAAGACCGAAAATTTGTTGGAAATTGTTAAAAAAGTGGAAAGAAGAATTTAAATAAGACAGAAAAGAAGAGACGAATAATTAACTAAAGGCACGAAAAATAGAAGAAGAAAATTATAGAAAGACAAAAGAAGATTAATAGGTAAGAGATAAGAATTTGAGAAAGGAGTTAAAAGAACGGGAGTAAGATTTAAAGAAGAGTTAAGAACAGAAATAATTTAATTGAAAACAAAATCAAACAAGCTATTGGAGATATGCAAGAAATATTATAACAGTAAAACTGAAATAATATTAGTTGTCAAGAAATTAACGTCGCGTTTTGGAACACATTCATTAACCGCCCCCAAAAAATACAAACGTCACGTCAGTGTAGCTTACATAATGTGTAAAGCTTAGTGCACTCTAATCCCTTATAGTGATGACACACCACAAGACACACATTTGGCATGTAATGGTGTTTGAATACAAGAAGGGAAACAATGCCTCTGTTTTGAACTATCGTAAGTGTCAACGATGGTTCAGCAAATTTCGTTCAGGTGAC
>NW_013666257.1:124914-131136 GCF_000517525.1 Limulus polyphemus
CAGATTGAAGTCAGCTAGTCAGAAACATCCTACAACTAACCATCCATGTTAAAGGATTTACTGTTGTTCTTATAATGTGTGTAGAATATTTTATACTATTACATTTATTCAAAAACAGTTTACCAGCTACAGAAAGGCATTTTTAATGTGCCAAAATATCATACCAGCAAACTTGAAAAATTACAAAAAGAAATCAGTGATGTATAAAATAACAATAAAACATTTGGGAAATTAATTTGTAAGAGTGAGGACCAAACCAATCATACCCCTCTGTGCATCTGCTCGAGGATTTGGGCCCCAAATATCATTAACAATGAAATATGGAAGAGGAAAACCCATCTGGTAATCAGTCATTTAAACTTCTCTGCCACTGATGACTGCAGAATCTTCCTGGACTACTCCAATTACATCATTATCTCATAAAGTCCCAGAATTTAGTACAATAACATCACTCAAACGAGAAATCAACATATTATAATGGAAAACTACCAGGCTCAGTTCCAAATAATTTCCAAAATGTATGGATGGATTAAAGAACAAGTTATTCATCTTGATGCCTATTGAAAAGGACCACCTATAACAATATTAAAAAAAAATATTCCAGTTGAGAGCCATAACTATCAATCACTGGTGGCTGCTTTACCAAACAAATTTGGAGTGACATACCAGAAGGAAGTTGCCAAAGCAAATTTTAGAAGCCGAACATTTTACCTAGATGTTTCTTGTGCAACGATGGATTCATTGGCATGTGACTAATCCATAGATGCTATAGCGGATGAGGCTGTGTGATTAGGCTAAAGGAAAGTAGGTACACAGCCTGAAACAGTCAGCGATAGAACTTGAATCCATTAAGGTCATAGAAAAACAACTAATGGCACCATCCAGGAAGTATGAGCTTATCGGATTGTGGTTTATTCCATAAAAGCAAATACACACACTGTGCTACACAAATGCTGGGAAAACAAGGGTCACAAAGCCCTTTAGACTGTGTTTTACAGCTCCTATCATCTTAAGTCATGCTAACTATCGATGCATTAAGCGTTATATCTACTAGAAACAGCAGTCCTAAACTGCATTAATTACAAAGCTATTATCAAAATTTCTATACATATCTCTTGTCACAAACTTCCAATCCACAGCTTGGAAAATATTGGTTTCGAAGCCCTTTCACTCCAGATAATCTTGTAATCAACAAACCCTCCTAATTTCAAATGATCAAGTAGTAATCATACAACGTAGCACATACACCATATCTTAACATTCCACCCAATAGCTCAAAAAGCAAAGGTTGCAATACCATTTGAACTGCTAACTATCATCTCCAGTCGTAAAAACTGTGATGCACAAGGTATTATATCTACTGATACTAGCTGTCCTAGCTTCTTGGTAATCAAGTGGAAGTCCCACAGTGTAGTTTATGCATTGTATAGTGAATCTCACTTGATAACTTGGAAAGAAATTATCACTACTTCCTTTCAACCATCGGGTGCTCAACCTAATAATTACCCTAGTTCTTGATAGGATGGCAACTGTACTATGTAGTTCATACACAGTGTCTCATGTCACCATACAGAGGTTGAAAACTTGCGTCACGACATCCTTTTAGTCAGTATTTCATTTACTTGACCATCCTAGTTGTTTGATCTTGATTAATTTCCAACTATATTGGTTGGAAGAGCATTGTCATCCATTTTTCTATTTTCTTCCCTCCTATTCTGAGGGTCGTGGTGTGATAAGACAGTGCTTTCATCGTTATCTAAGTTGAATACCTCTACTGATTATTGGTCACCTACAGACTCAGCTGGACAATATGCACTTACCAGCTTGCATATGCCTTTCAACTGCTGTGTCTCATATATAAAAGAAACGACACATTGAATCACAATATGAGATCTAATTCCACCAGAACCATATAACATACCAAAGCCACATCCAATATGTTTCTTTACTTTCTTGTCATAGCACATTTTACAACTGTTACTATACAGACTTATATGTGTCAACTAATGCAGACCTTAACCGTTTCAACTGTTCATGTAGACATTGTAAAACACGTGATTCAGAAAGGGAAACAAATATCCTGGTCACGGCACTAAAATTTCTCCTTACCTATCCAATGTGTGATTGAATATAAGTTAAGCTCAAAGAGATAGGTTTACTGAATAACAAGAGATTTGCTCAAGATATCAATTATGAATTAACAATAGCATATTTACTAAATCATTGTTGAGCAAAATAATGATATTCGACGCAAATGAAAAATAAGATGAACAATTAATATTTGCAACAGAAATACAACATCAATCCTGTGACTAAATGTGCCTTCGTGTAAAATCATTGACAGCGTATATTCTGTTTGTTGTCTCCTTTTATCTTTTTAACAATACTCATTCCACCGGTGACACAGGTGGATGGTTCTGCTATATTTTATGCTGGTGACAAATTATTTATTACTTCTCTGCCAAAAGCTGCCTTGTTGGTCTTCCGTAGTGATCCATCAAAAGTGGCTAGCGACCATGAAATTGAACTCAATGAGTGTGTGAGTACTTCTTTGATGTTGAGGTTTCTGTTATGTGCAATGATGATCATGTGGCCGAACAAATGTCTGCCTTGAGTTGCACTTCTTTCCCAGTTGTTTTCGTAAGTTCTCTCCTTTTGTTGAGGTTAGAGAATGTTTTCAGCTTTGTTTGATCAGTTTGCCATGAAATTTGTGAGAGGCATCTGGTTCAAAGTGATTCTTTTTAAATTCTTGGTATGCCTTTTCTTCTATTTCTTGTGCACGAAGGAGTTGCTCTGTAACATCAGGATTTGCTGCTTTGACTGTTGACAGACTGACCAAGTTCATTTGTTCTCTAAAACGATTCACCCAATTGTTTTCCAGCATATCAAGTATAACATCAGCACAGTCTTTTTGTATTCTTCATGCCTCCAGGTCTGTGTGAGAAAAGTTTGAGCTGTATAGTTCTGTCATAGCTCTCACTTGGCTAAGACATGTCATCCTGTACTCTGCTGTCCTGTAGTATTTGGTGACTCTACTTGGACGAAGATTGAAAACTTTGATACCACCTTGGGTTTAAGTGTCCATATTTACAGTTTCTTCCGTCGCCTGACCCATTTTAATTTTTCAAATGGATTCTGATACCCTAGCTGAGCTGAGAACCCTCCAGCCTGGAAATGAGCGAAGGCAAGCGGATGTTTGTTCAGTAGTTGTTGCATATTCGCATAATATACTGGTAAGTATCGTGCGTAATTGATTTTATCATTCACATTTGCTTCGAAGAGGCCCCCAGTTGCACAGCGGCATGTCTGCGGACTTACAACGCTAGAAACCGGGTTTCGATACCCGTGGTGGGCAGAGCACAGATAGCCCATTGTGTAACTTTGTGCTTAACTCCAAACAAACAAAACTGGCTTCGAAGAACCTCGAAATTAGCAAATAGCAGAACATAGGGTATACATATAAAGGCGATGAAAAAATATAAAAAAGCTACTCTAGCCAGATGTCTATCATGCCCAAACAGTTCATATAGAAACTAAACTTTCAGAAAATAAGCATTAGAATTTGTCACCTCAGGTGGTACCGATCGGCCATTTTCAGGACCCTGGACTGAAACATCAAACTTCGAAGGGAGCGACATCGTAAAAATATCTCACCTGAGACAGCTAGGCAGTACTATTATTAATCCTTATTTCACAATTTTGAGTAATAGTCTGTAATAGTAATACGAATACAGGGGAAATATTGCACTGTGTAAGTGCAAACGCCTATACTATTTCTGGTACGAACGAGATAAGAAAAAACTGATAATACAGACATTAAAAACCGCTGTTTTCTGTAGTGTACACACGCGGCGACATGACATCTTTTCGCAATCATTCAATTTGATTGCATTACGTACTGTAACTAATGGGCGTTATGTAGCAAACAAATATTCGAAGTGATGCTGTAACATTAACTTATTAAACGTTTAGTTCTAAATTTCAGTGATTTTTACTTAAAATTAAAAAGGTGAGTTAGAGTACGAACGTATTAAACTTAAAGTACTTAGTAATTAAATTAATTACAGTTATGTCCACACTTAATACTATTATTATTACTACTGCCAGTAATAGTAGCATTACTATCATTATTTTTTTTTGTTTTTACAAGGATTAAGTTATCAAATAATGATTTCATTATTATTATTAACGTTTAATAAAGAAAAGGAATGTAAAAGTTACTAACAAACACATGGTATGAACTTTGCGCTAAATATGTACTGTTAATTTAGAATATTATACCAATTGTACAGCATATAACCACATCAGCAGTGATTATCATAATAAAGCTAGGCAAAGGTATAATTATACTGTTATTTAAGTATAACTAATGTCACGTAATATGAATATTTGTAAATTTTGGGTTCCACAGATCACACTTAACGGACAAGATTTAGACCTATACCAGGCACTTATTTTAGGATAAATATGCAATGTAAATGTACACTGTATAGATTGTAAACCTGACCAAATAGCAAAGGTACTCATTCTCCATAAATGGTTTATTAAATACACTATACTTGATAATTACAAAGAAGCTTAATACAAATTACTTTGTCTTTGATATCTTGAGAATGATTTTTCTTTCGTATGCTGATACAAAAAAAAAAAACATGTCAAATTAGTACAGACTTAAGACCTATATTTCAGTAAAATTAACTTGCAGCATTTCTTAAACATCATACATAGTTAGAAGAAAAGAGAAAAAATATGTACTTTCTAATTGATCGACACATTTGTTTATGATACATTCCCCTTTGACGAATGTGATCAGTTCTGATTGAATGTAATATACCTAAGTATCATCATAAATCCACAATAACTATTGGTTGAAAATTTGTTAACCCTTAAATTATCATCTTGTTTATTTACTACTCATTATCATTGGAGCTTCATATATTGTGTTGTATTGAGTAACTTTTTTATTTTGCCCATCACTACAGTTATCTATAAAGAAAGGAACAAAAACATGAGACTTCGCTCATTTTCTGTGTATAAAAACACAGGGAACCCAAGCAGTAATTCGTTGAACAGTTGCAATTACTTTTTGTTTAATTTTGTTTTGTGTGACTTACATGTTATTAAGGGTCTTATAACCGATAAAGTCATGGACCTATAAGGAATTTGTTGTATAAGTAGTTTAGCAAATAAAGCTGGTGAGATACATATGCACCTCACTGGTAATTCTAAGGTTAGGACATTGGTGTAACAGACAAGTGTCATTACTCAAATGTAAACAAAAAAGTTTGGTAGTCTCTTTCAAAACTGTGTCTCAATTAATTCTATTCAGGAGCAGGGTTGAAGGACATTACCGATGGAGCAAGTGAGGTAGTAAAAGGTGTAGCAGTGATGCAGGGTTTATTATGTACATAGGGGCTAATGATGTATGTAAGGGTAATTAATAAAGTTTGCCATTACTTATCTCTGGGGATGTGATTCCAAGTAGGTCACTATAGAGATAGATACATCAAAGTTGAATGTTAGGCTGAGGATAAGCAGATGAGCAGATACTTTTTCTTTCAGACAAGAAAAGCTGGAAGAAAATTTTGGAAGTCTTTGTAGCATTACATTTTGCCAAGAAAGTCCTTTTATGAAGCAATTGCAACTACTGGAAATTAATTTTCAAGGTGCTTCTTTATATAAATTTAACAATAAGTTTTAGAAGTTATTAGAAATAAAGAACTTACAATTGTAAATGTCATCAGCTTTTGTAGATCTGTTATAGTTGTCTAAAAATTACCTTCAGGACATAACTTTGTCCAGGTACAGTGTTAGGATTGTTCTTTATCTTTGTGTAGTTGTTATTGATTTGAATATGAAACTGAGTGAAAGAATATTGTGATATTCAGGATTAAGGATGGCTTGAGCCTGGTCACAGTTGCTACATTGTTAGATTTAATCAGAGAATACTGATTCACTTTCACTTCATCAAAGACACGGGATCCAAATGTTGGCATTTTTAACATTCAGATATAAAAATTAATAAATTGGATAAAGTGAGTGTTAAGTGTTCTTATTTAAAATTGATGGGCACATTGTTAGACTTTAACTGCTTTTAACTTTAACATTTTGAATCCTGAATATGGAAAATATAACTTCCTTATTGAGCAAACATCTGTAATATTTGATGACGAGGAACCCACTTTGAGACTAATAATGCTTGAAGATGGCTTGAATGGGTAA
>NW_013666257.1:131398-143478 GCF_000517525.1 Limulus polyphemus
AAGCCATCTCCAAGCATTATATGTAATATTATTGAGCATTGTGCATTCATGCAAGATTTATGTTTTAGCCTTTAAACTTGAACAGTTAGATATCGGTAAATTATATGTTTCATTGTTGAATTTTAGACATTTTCTTTATATATTTTGTTAATGGTAATTGTTTCCTGTAAAAACTCATGAAGAAGAATCTGGGGTGACCAATTCCTTCTAATTTTTTTCAATCCATATGCAAAATTATTTTTTTATGTGCACCAGTATCAAGGCAATGCTTGGATGTGTGCAACTAGTTTCTTTTTGAGGGTGATGGTATTTTTAGACCATCAACCCTATTGGATCATTAGGCCACTTTGCAATGCTACCAGTTGGTTATTTGGGCTTTAGGACTATCGACCTGCCAGGGTCATTCAGGCCGTCAATGTGTTGAGACTGCTCACCATTACTGAGGATGTGTGCAACTTGAATAATTAAATGCACAGCACTTGAGTGGTTATTCTGCGGCCATGCAGCTTAGAGGGAAAACTGGTGGAGAACCATACTTTTAATGGACTTCTGATTTTTTTGGTTTGATTTAGACAATATTTTTGGGTTTATGAAGGCAAGAGCAGAATAAAAAGTTTCAATTCACTTGTGAAAGACACTTTCTAAGCTACTTTGAAAGAAGAATATAACTATAGTGTTGTGGCAGTATGTGGAGGTGTGATTTTAACTTAATAAAAAATGTATTTATGTCTCATAACTCTCCTCAACTTAATTTATTCTGCATGCAAATTTCCTTGGTTTTAATATTAGTTTTTATATTCACATGTATATATATATTTAAAAACTGGGCATTGGATAATTTTAAATACTTGTTTTTAATTTCTATTGTAAAGTTTGATGGAATGGAACAGTTTCCGTTATCATATGCTAAGATGGCAGGAACAAAGCAAGATTTAAAATGCCAAAGTGATGATGATAGCATCTACCATATTCCCCCATATTACTACTTGCACGTGTTAGACCAGACAACTAATGTAACAAGAGTCGAAGTTGGACCACAAAACTACATTCGGAAAAACAATGAAAGGTAAAGAATTAAAAAAACATATATCTTATTTACATATAATTGCAACACTAGGTTTTTTAATTATATGAAAAAATAAAACCTAACTAGACAAGCTTGCAGCAAGAAGGTCTTTACATTTAACACTGTCCTTTAAAATCAAGCTGCATACTATTTTTATTACCTTATCTGAGAATGAATGGTTTATTGAAACATAAATCCCAAAAAACTGTTTTGTTTTTAGGTCATGGATAGGCCTGTCATAAGTTTGCAGTTGTCATATGAAAACATGATAGGATATTTTTAAAAAACGACATTTATACATATTTGATATCTTTGGAATAAGACAAAACTTGAACTACAAAAAAAATATGTAAAACTTTGTCTTGTACTTAAGTATTTCCAGTACATTTAAATATTTTTTTTTGGTTTTTACTTATGATGAAAGCAGTAAATATGAGAAAATTTACCATTGAATATGTTTTGTTCTTTGATAAACAAGAAGGTAGTCAAAGACCTTTCGAAAAGATGATCATAAAATAACAGTTTATCTGATGGCCTTGAAGACATTAATGGGACTCTGCAATTCTCTGTTCCACAGATTTTTACATACATACAGATATTTAATGAGATTGATGTCAATTTATCTTTAGTATTTAGTGCTATTGATACTAAGTTATTGATTAAGACTGGTGCTGTGTAAAAAGTATTATGTTACACTTTTTTTTTTACATATTAAATTCCCTGAATTTATAACAATCTAACCACCATATTTTGTAGGCTATAGCAAAGGTGACTTGATAAATGAAATATGTGCGATACTTCTCAAACAGTTGTTCAGGTAATAGTTGGAATCTTAACTTAAAATACAGGCTTTGACTTAAAGCACTTGCATTTTAAATTCAAGAACAGGTAATGAGCCACCATATAAAACATGAGCTCCGTAATACTTCATCAGATAGAATGAATCATCAGAAGTAGTGTGACCCCCAGTGACACAGTAGCATGCTAGAAACCATGTTTTGATACCCATGGTGGGCAGAGCACAGATATCCCATTGTGTAGTTTTATGCTTAACGTCAAACAAACAAGCAAACAGAAGTAGTGATGTTTCAGATTTATCAAGATGACTTTTCAATGCCAAAAAAGAACATATTTACCATTGTACACTTAAAATGTAATCCAAAAATGTGAAGATAAGACATTCCAAAAAAAAAGTTAAACTTGTATAGTCATGAATGGTGTATAACTGCGTACTAACATTCAAATGTCACTGAAGATAATCTGTCTCTTCAGTTATACACCAGTGCAGATAATGATCTGGTGTGCAACAACAATGAACACATTTGAAACTATTAGAGGATCGTGCTGTGTTCCTTGTGTTAATATACGTGTTCTGATAAAATTGAAACTGTTAGAGGATCGTGCTGTGTTCTTTGTGTTAATGTATGTGTTGTAATGAAATTGAAACCATTAGAGGGTCATGGTGTGTTCCTTGTGTTAATGTATGTGTTCTTATAAAATTGAAACTATTAGAGGATCGTGCTGTGTTCCTTGCGTTAATGTATGTGTTATAATAAAATTGAAACCATTAGAGGGTCATGGTGTGTTCCTTGTGTTATTGTATGTGTTGTAATAAAATTGAAACCATTAGAGGGTCATGGTGTGTTCCTTGTGTTAATGTACGTGTTCTGATAAAATTGAAACCATTAGAGGGTCATGGTGTGTTCCTTGTGTTAATGTACGTGTTATAATAAAATTGAAACTATTACAGGGTCATGGTGTGTTCTTTGTGTTAATGTATGTGTTGTAATAAAATTGAAACCATTAGAGGGTCATGGTGTGTTCCTTGTGTTAATGTATGTGTTGTAATAAAATTGAAACCATTAGAGGGTCATGGTGTGTTCCTTGTGTTAATGTACGTGTTGTAATAAAATTGAAACCATTAGAGGGTTATGGTGTGTTCCTTGTGTTAATGTATGTGTTCTAATAAAATTGAAACCATTAGAGGGTCATGGTGTGTTCCTTGCGTTAATGTACGTGTTATAATAAAATTGAAACCATTAGAGGGTCATGGTGTGTTCCTTATGTTATTGTATGTGTTGTAATAAAATTGAAACTATTAGAGGATCGTGCTGTGTTCCTTGTGTTAATGTACGTGTTCTGATAAAATTGAAACCATTAGAGGGTCATGGTGTGTTCCTTGTGTTAATATACATGTTGTAATAAAATTTCTTGTGCTACTAAATTTAATCCTTGTTTAGAGAACTTTTGCTTTGTTACAAAAACAATTTTTTACAAAATGAACAAGTTTAAGAGAAATGTGAAAACAAACATATGTACTTATGTCTTATTAACCATTGCATAGCAGCTCATAGAATGGCCGAGTTTTTTTCTTTTTTTTCAAGTACAAACTTTTAGCTCATAGCTCCATCATCTCTTGACCAAGTTGAGATCTAATTACAGGTTTGGACTCAGAAGGTCAAACCCTTTCAAATGATGTAATGATTAATTTACTCTAATCTTGCCTAAAAGAATTTCATGTGGTATAGCTATTGAATATTCCTTTTTGTTTTCACCATAATTATTATGCCTCTTAATTTCCAATATGCCTCCCAGTGGTTCAGTGGTATGTCTGCAGATTTGTAGCACTAGAAATCAGGTTTTGATACCAGTGGTGGGCACAGCTCAGATAGCCCATTGTTAGCTTTGTGCTTAACTACTAAAACATTTCCAATACTTGGTGTTGTAAGACTATAGTAGGTTAGCTCTATTTGTGAAAAATGAGTATACCTTCTGAATTAAATTTTATTGCTATATTTAATTGATTAGAAGCTCATTACAAAATATGATGATAACTAAATATACACAATTAGTTCTATGAATGAGACAATGCATTTTGTGCAGAATGTTAATTGTTATTGGGTGCACAAAATTCAGCATTTCTGATAGTTAATATAATGAATAAGAGTGTTGGCTGAGTTTATAAATTTGGAGTGGATTAATGTGAGTTTGAGAAGAAGTGGCAAGTGTATTGTAAATAATCCATGCTTTCAATAACATTTCTGTTGAAATAGTTAACACAGGATCTAACTTTCTCTCAACCAGAAGCACCTCGAGGATCAGATGTAAAAAAAATGCCAGATTTATCTGATTTGGGTGAAACTTATAAAAGATTTAGCATATGATGAGAAATGATGATTACAATTTACAGTTACAAAATCATACAAACATTAATAGAGCTATGATTGGCCACACCATCAGTAGAAGCCTCAGAGTTAAGGATAGCACTTCTTGTTGTGTAACTGATGGGTTTGATATGTTAGTCTTCTTCTTCTTCCCCTCTTCATTTCATTTGTTTTTCAGACCAAAGCACAATAGATCTTCAGCAGACAGCTCCAAGCCCTGCTGACCATGACTGAAACTTTGGCATGTCATCATCAATCAGCATTGTTCTCTTGATTACTTGCATGTGCAAGGTTCTGAGATGTTTAACTTGAAACATAGACTTTTTGACAACCCTTGTTGAGGAAAATCCATCCATCAAGCCCAAAGACGCTGGAGTGGCACACAAAAATAGGTTTGGTGCTGACAAGGACAGTAGTGACAGTAGTATTAGTAGCCTTTCATCAGATCAGAAGATCAAAATAAAAAATCTCCAACGTCAAACAGACAATGAAGGAAGGTCACTTCGATGGTGCTGACAAGGACTGTAGTATTAGTAGCCTTTCATCAGGTCAGAAGATCAAGAACAAGATCTCCAATCTCATACAGACAATGAAGGAAGGTCACTTTGATGGTGCTGACAAGGACAGTAGTATTAGTAGCCTTTCATCAGGTCAGAAGATCAAGAACAAGATCTCCAATCTCATACAGACAATGAAGGAAGGTCACTTTGATGGTGCTGACAGGGACAGTAGTGACAGTAGTATTAGTAGCCTTTCATCAGGTCAGAAGATCAAGAACAAGATCTCCAACCTCAAACAGACAATGAAGGAAGGTCACTTTGATTTGAGACTAAAAAAAAAGTAAACAATTTGTGTGTTTGTGACTACTGCTAGTAAGTTGGTGCGGCAACTACAAAACCCTGTGTCTTTTTGACTACTCATAACTCACGATTGAAATATGTATTGCATATTTTGGATACAGCAAATTCCAGACTTTCCAACAATGTATGTAACACCTCCAACAAGCAATAATCAGAATTGCTTGTTCCTTGTCCTGCTACCACAAAAACATTACTCTGCCTCTGGTTGAGGGAGAGATCCTGAGTTAGTAATTAAGTTTGTTATTTTTACTTTGTCATTCATGGTTATTATTCCTTTTTAAAGTAATAAATATTGGACCAAATTTGCATATTTCATTTAGTTTCCAGCTTATCAGTGTTTATTCATCAGTTCAGCTATCAGTAATAAATTAACTAGGTTGTGTGTCTGTATACTTTCATCTTTATTACTGCATCTGTGACCTACTCAATTATTTTAACCTAAAAGACAGCAGATTGAAAAGGTGTATGTTTAATTGTCTGTGCTCTCATACCTTTATGAAAAGGATCATTTTTGGTCCTGGGAGAATGGTGATCGTTCCTCCTCGTCATTACTGTGTCATCCAGAATCCTGTGGTGCATGACGTTGATAATTCAATCCAATATGATGCTGCTGGTCAGGTCAAGCTACAGCATGCAGATTTAGAAATTAGATTGGAGCAGGAACCATTTCCTCTTTATCCTGGAGAGTCTCTTCATGTGGTAAGCATTTACTGTAAAATATATAAAGAATTGTTTGGGTATGATCAAGATAATTGGAATTTTGAAGTTTTATTGTATTTCTGGTGTTAAAATTAAGTTATAAAGAATTAAATTAAGGAGATAAATGTTTTTGAAACATAAAAATTCCTTGTAATTTAAATATTCTTATCATATATGTAAGTCAATAAAAAAGTAGTAAGAAATTCTAACTTAATCAGGCAAAAACACCATTTATGTTGTAGTTATAGTTGTTACTGTTTGTGATTCTCAATAAAGCATGGTTAAACCTGTGATGTACACACATTAGCAGATCATACCAGCTGTAGTAATTTCTTTATTAGGGCCTAATTTAAGGAAGTTTAACCATACAACGTTTCAGATGAGGGGTCTCGGAACTATTTAGGTCCCCCAACAAGATTCAGAGGAAGTTGAAATTATATGATATTTATTCAAAATGGAAAAAGTATTTACATTATCTTAAAATTTTTTGTTGTGTTATGAAATAAATATCAATAAATAGTACCACTAATCACATTAACAAGACCACACTAAACTACAAAGATTTTATGAGTTGTAGCAATGATTAGGGCTAGAAGAAATTGATGTGTTATCTTCTTTTCTTCATTTTGTATTGGTATTCCATAGGTGTAACACTGATATAATGGTTGTTACATGACTAAAACTGATGTGAAATATATATATCTTTCTACATAATATGAATATTTTATTTCTCTGACCTAAAGTACAAACAATCAAATCTCAAAACCTAGTGTTAATTCATTTGGAACCTAACTTGAGGTTGGCTTCGTATTTCCCACACTTTTATTAAAGCAAGGTACCATAACTCAGAGATTCGTTATAGGTGTTTAATAGTTTTTTGTTGGAAGTTTTAATTCAACTAGTTTTTTTGTGTGTGTGTCCCATGCTAATTAATATTTATGGATTCATTGTGTCCTTTCAGAAGTTTTATTGTTTTAAGTTGATTAGCCAGGAGGCATTGTTGAATCAGTGGTTATTGTGTAGTGTTTTGTCAAGAAGCTCTAACAGTGTATGGAGTCTGTTTTTCTTTTTAAATAAAATAATTATTCCATAGCTATGATTTTAATCTTCAATGAAAATTTGTTTACAACGTTTTGTTAGTGTGATAACAAAATTAGTGGGACACAAATGTTGCTTGTTTTAATTGACAAACTCAACATTAATGGACAGAAAAAGCATTATTTATTAAGTTTTTGTCTGAGTAGTTTTCCAGCTGTGATGAATGAACTTAATAATGAAATTCATCATTTTATTCACACATTAAATTAATACTAGTCAAGACAACAAGAGATATTAAAGTATTTAGAAGTTTTTTTTCCTCGGCAGTTCGTGCATAATCAAATGTAAATATATAATGTGTGCACATTTTGTAAAAGTTTCTAACAATCAATTTTTTAGGACATTACACTTTTAAAAGTTGTACCGTCAAACACAGCACTCAGGCTTCGAGCTCTCAGGGATTTCGAGGATGGAGACGACAAAAAGGTTGCTGGTGATGAGTGGCTGTTTGAAGGCCCAGGTTGTAATAGTTTTATTTTTTTTAATTATATGAACTGATTGATAGAATAAATTACTCATTAGATGCATCACAGGTATAGTTTTTTTTTTTATTAATCAAAAGGTTAACTGTGAAGAGTAACTCGTCTATTTTAGATTAACATTTCTTATTGGCAGGGTGGTGTAGGATTACTTATTAGAGTCCTGAATTGTGATATTTCATGGGGGGTGTTACTTTAAATACTCTTAAATGTAATCTAATAAAGTTTACTCTAAAATGTGTGAAATAGTTAAACTAATGTATTTTATAAACTAGTTTTTTATGGAAGTCCACTTTGGATAAATCGGGCATTAATAAAAAGACATTTTAATAAAAGTCTTCTATTGCAGTGGTTCCTTATCACCGATCCATGAATGTTTTTTTTCTGGTCTGTAGAAATGTCCAGAGAAAAAAAGAAGAGAAAATAAATAAAGAAAAAAGTATTGTGAAAGATTAATTTATTGTGAACTTTATAATTTGTGTTAGAAGTAGGTAAAAAGTGCTGTGTCCTTCTTAGTTTATCATCAAATAATTGAGCCTCATGGCTTTCACTTGAAAGCTTCTTGAAAAAGGTAAATTAGGAAACAATATTTGATTGGTCCCAAGTTTTTGACAAAGATTTTACCACTACATGGAGTGAAAAAGGTTGGGAACCACTGTTATAATGTATTGAATGCCATTTTTTAATGAAAACTCTTTTGAATAATGTTAACTATTTTGAAAATGAGATTTTATTTTTACACAAAGTCTGCCTAAAATGAAACCAAAAAATTATAAAATATGTTCCTTTGTATTATGACTGAATATATACTTAAATATCTCTCTCTCTTAACTTGCCCAAGACTGGGTTTACATGTGTAATAAAGTAAGGTTCATGTCGCTAAAACATTCATAAACAAAATTAAAAAGTTGTCTTATTATGTTTTCATTACCCAATTTTTTTTTGCATATGTCTAGTGTAATATGACTTGAGTTATCCTGATCTTATTGAAAATAATACTGAAAGGGTGCCATCGTCAGTAGCTACGGATGTCAAAGTGTAGTTAAAAGTTATATCTCTTTTCTCTTTTGAAACTTTTACTGAGGCAGTTAAAAACAAATCTGTTTTGTTTATGTTTATTAATCACTCACTGACAGGTTTACACGAGATACATTTATCAGTTCACACATCTAAGTCAACTACAGAAAAGCACCATCCAGAAAGAACATCTTTCTAACCATACTAGTGGTTAAAAGTTTTAGGAAACATATTGTTGTAACCTTGTTCTTTCATTGGTGGGTTCTTTTAAATTATCTGGTGAATATAATTCAGAGTCTAGTCCACGTCAATGACAACCAATTAGTTAATTTTTTTTCCTTAATGTTTTTACAAGTTTAAACTTGTAGGCCAACTTTACAAGTGATGCTAACTAAACTATCTAATATAAAGAATAAATTTACTTGTACCTCTTCACAACTGATTAATTCACCTCCACCAGCTAGAAACATGTCTACTGTCTTCTTTATGTTTCACTGAACCCAATGTGTATAATCTACCTTCTAACTTACTAGAAACTGATGTAAAGTCTTTTAGAACTTTTCAGATGTTCAAGGCCAACATTAAGCTTTTAATCATCATCACTATGCTCCCTCTATAAAAGAAACAAGTTACAAGAATATGTTACTATTAAATAACCATATATATGACAAAATCTTTTTTTTTTATCTCTTCAGCCTTTTAACTTGAATATATTTGATACAACAGAAGTATGTTATGATTTAAATGTTATTATCTTATTAAATTAACTTTTTCCATCATAAAATTGTAACTTATAGCTTAAGAAATTGTGACTATTATTGTCTTATTTGAAAGATGATAATAATATTGTTGAGTACAGTATCAGCAACTAATGGAATTTGATATTTATTTTGTAACATAGGGACGTACATTCCTCGTAAGGAGGTTGAAGTGGTGGAAACAGTGAAAGCTTTTGTAATCAAACCAAACCAGGCTTTAAAACTTCGGGCTCGCATAGAGACAAGAGACAGAGATGGAAAGATAAGGGTCTGTGGAGAAGAGTGGCTTGTCAGGAAGACAGGTGCTTATCTGCCTGGAGCTTATGAAGAAATTGTTGACATTGTTAATGCATATGTTTTGACAGAAAAGGTAACTACTGTGAGTTGGAAAGAAAAGAAACAGAACACTAAATATATTTTCTATTCTTATATTTTAATGTAAACACCAATATGGAAACTTACACATGTATAATAATTCTGTAATTTTATGATCCTCCATGTCACATATTCCAAAGATAATAAACTGAAACACTTATTGATTAAACTTTTATATAAATTAATTAATGTTTTTAGCTTGCCTTGCTGTTTTCACGGTATTTGACCTTTTTTTTAATCAATTATATTTTGTTATGCAATACATGATTGTGTGAAAATCTGGTTAGTTACTGTCATCAACATATAAGACTCAATTTCAGAAACATGAAATCCATACGTAAATAGCATATTTTTTTGAAACTATTTAGTTCTTTCCTGCTGCACACAGATAATGTACATTGTTCATTAAGTAAAACTTGTGTCAGTATTGGAAAGTTTAAAATTCAAAACAAATGCCTACAGAATACATATAGTAAGTGTTTTTAAAGAAAACATTAAGTGAAATATGAAAATCCTAGTAATCTTAGCTAAATTACATAACAAAGGTATGTGCTTTTGTTGATCTCACAGTTGGTTTTGTGGCCATTCATCAAAATTCACCTAGGAATTAATTTTCACATCATACATTATTGTTTTTATAACAGGTGTAAATTTGTGCTGTACAACTTTCAAAGTGTAATGTTTTCGTCTATGTTGTTTATTTATTCCACACACTAACATATCAAACTTAAGTTAGTAAACTTCAATATGTTCCAGGAAGCAGTACAAGTAAGGGCAACTTGTACATTTTGTGATGACCTGGGAGTCAGAAGAAAGAATGGAGAGGAATGGTTGATTAAAATGGTTGACACAGAAACTTACATACCGGGAGTATACGAGCAGGTAGTTGGTGTTGTACCTATTACAACGTTATCTAAACGCCAGTACTGCATTATTCTTGATCCTGTTAGTGAAGATGGGAAACCTCAGCTAGGCCGGAAGAAACTGGTTAAAGTATGTTTAATGTTTTAAATATAACTGTGTCTATTATATCATAAGCCCCTTCTATATGTAAGGAAGTGAAATAATGAACTATTGCTCTTAGTTTGTCTCCTTTAACTGGTGGTAAAACACACAGTTTTTAGTAGCATAAACAAGAACCTGTGGAATTCTAACAATATGTTTTCTTCATAAGATAAATCTGTCACGAAATAAGTAAAATATCTGAATCTTTCCTTGCACACATATCATTGTTGATTTTGTCAAGACTTATGTTTTATAAGCACCTATTTGTAGTTGATTTTTTTTTCATTAATAGGGTGAAATATCTTTCTTTCTGATGCCTGGAGAAAGACTAGAGAA
Organism: Limulus polyphemus; assembly: GCF_000517525.1. Lineage (NCBI taxonomy): Eukaryota > Metazoa > Arthropoda > Merostomata > Xiphosura > Limulidae > Limulus > Limulus polyphemus. The sequence continues at coordinate 142,256 of NW_013666257.1, forward strand.
TGGTATTCAAGATATCTACGTTCTGGGAGAAAATGAAGGATTGATCCTACGAGCCAAAGAATCTTTTACAGATGATACTGTCCTGCCAGTAATTAACTTTGTGATACAATTAGGGTTAGCCATTATAGGTACTAGAACTGTGAAAGGTAGTCATTTGTAGCATTTATATGCTATTATCTGAATAATGGTTTTCACTCATATTGTTGTAGTATTCTTGAATCTCTAGTCCCTGAGAATCTCTATACATTATATCATCTGAATGAATATATCTTTTGATTATAATTTTGTCTGTAATTCTGATCACTCGTATTTATACTATTAATTACCTTTTTGGTTTGTGCCAATGCATTTGGCATTTTGTGGAATAGATGCAACTGGAATTATAACTTATGATTTTAACTACAACTAAACAAAAATGACACATTATTAGAAGAAAGATAGATAAAATAAATTTTATATGTAACTTTTAATCATATGGAAAACAAATCTGGACATTTCTGAAATCATAGTCAACAATCAGTTTTATTTTTGTCACTTAAGTAGTGTCGGTCATTTCAAGTTTATTCAAAAGTTTTTTCTTGAATACTAACCTTGACAGTTTTTCTTTGATTACAGAAATAAAATGGGGTGTAACAAGTATGAGTAGGATATGCTAATTTTTACCAACATCTACCACAGAGTGATAGATGTTGGTAAGAATCAGCATATCCTACTCATACTTGTTACACCCTACAGAGTAATTTCGTTGCATATTTTTTTTCGTTTGAACTATATAGTTTGATCATGAATGAATCGCAATTTTGTAGTGCAAATTATTGTTGTTTTAAAAATCAAAGAAATTTTATGTATATGTTTGGTTATTTTGGTTTGATCTGTCAAAGAATACATGGTTACTAAATTACAGGCATATATATAAGTAGTGTTGAAAAATAACATTAGACATCATAGGAAAGGTTTAAGTAGTATCAGGATTTTTTTTCTTTGTGAAGGCCACGATTTACGTAATTATTTCTTTACGATTTATTTATAGCTTAGGTCTTTAAAATGATTAAAATTTAGGAACTGTTTATCACTTTATTTCGTACGCCCTATAATACACTATTTTAAGTTTGTTTTTTTTTAAATAAAAGTTTATTAGTTTTATAGTTTGTTCTCAGGTTATTTAGATCTCTGTATTTTGTGTTAACTGAACTGGCGATGAAAAAAACAATAGATTAATACTT
>NW_013666257.1:144099-147726 GCF_000517525.1 Limulus polyphemus
TGTAAACATTTCAAGACAATAAACTATCGCAGGCCTGTGTTACCGTTATAAAGTTGCTAAGAATATTGATTGAAGTGTGTACATGTACATCATGCATACTGAACAAAAAAGGTAATATAATTTTGTTTTCTGCTAGATATACTGAAGAAATACTTAACAGGATATGTATGTGGTAAATTTCCCAGTTACAATATTTTATTGTAAAATTATCAAAACATTTAATTTTTAATTTGTAAATGAAACTTTCAGATTGACATACTTATAATGTTTTATTTGAATATATTAAGTGTAAAAGTTTGTGCAGCATATTGTTTTTATTATCTTAGGCTGTTAAGAGAAAACCAGGTGATAAATGGATGATCCGTGGTCCAGTGGAGTATATTCCACCAGTAGAAGTTGAAGTTGTCACCAAACGATACACTATTCCATTAGACGAAAATGAGGGAATATATGTCAGAGACATCAAAACTGGAAGGGTAAAGTTATTAGTATTACTTCAGAAAACTGTGGACATGTTTTGTTCCCCATGTTTATTTAATTAACTTTTAAACCAAATATCACTAATCTGAATTGTAAAGCTAACAAGATTATATTTAAAGATATTTCCTGTTCTTTTGATGTAGTCTTGTATAAACTTAACGGCTGTAATAGTTGTCCGAAAGTTTTTGTGCTCAATATTTCTTCTTCTTTTTTTTTTTAAAGAAATGGTACTTATGCATTTTTTTTCAACTTTCATGCAGAGTCACTTGGACTCATCTTGGGGAAGTGTGTAACACTTGGAACTATTTCTTATATTCTGCTTCAATTCAGTAACCTATTCAACACATCAAAGCTTGCTAATTAGTCAGTTGGCCACAGCATAGTTTTGAATATGTCTGTTACTATTTATAAAATCATCATATATCTCCTACTTTTAACAGACTCTCTAGTGGCTCAGTAAAATGTTAGAGGGTTTATAAAATTGAAAATTTAGCCTGGCATGGCTTGTTGGTTAGGGTGCTCGACTTGCAATCTGCAGGTTGTGGGTTGAAATTTCCATCACCAAACATGCTCGCCTTTTCAGCTGTGGGGGCATTATAATGTAATGGTCAATCCCACTATTTATTGGTAAAAGAGTAGACTAAGAGTTGGTGGTGGATGGTGTTTACTAGCTGCCTTCTCTCTAGTCTTTTAGTGCTGAATTAGGGACAGCTAGTGCAGATATCCCTTGAGTAGCTTTGTGCAAAATTCAAAACAAACCAAACTGCTGAAAATTAGGTTTTGATGCCTTCAAGTATAAAGGAAATTGGATGACACAAGTAGGAAATATTTTATTTTAAACAAAGTAGAGTACAGAATGTTTGGTGAAATAGAAAGTAACAAAACTAAACTTTTCTTTATAAAAGGATATATCAAAAATCAAAATTTGTTTAGCAAACAAAGCAGAAATGTAGATTTAATTTTCTAGTCAAAATTAAAAACAAAGCAGCATATATCAGCAGAGGTATTGATTGCTGTAACTTATTGATTTCTGTCAATACTGAAAACTATGAAAGAGCTAATGGCATGAATTCTGTTAAGCCTTCATGTCTTTTATTTCCTTCCACAGGTGAGATTAGTATGTGGAGAGGCCTATATGTTAAACCAGGATGAAGAGTTATGGAACAAAGAACTACCTACTGTAGTAGAAGAACTCCTAAGTGGATATCGTGATCCATTAGCCGACAGAGGTGATTGGAACAAACAAGCAAGTGCTGCAGCTATAACCAGAAGTGCTACTGAAGCTCGTGACAAAACCAAAGTTGTCACATTAAGAGTGCCCCACAATGCTGCAGTTCAAGTGTATGATTATAAAGAAAAGAAGGCCAGGTGAGAATGTTTGAATGAAGATACTATGTTAAAAAAACAAAAAAAAACACATACCATTGGAAACTTCTTAGTACAAGCAAGCTGAACATTTTTAGATATCGGTTACTAGAATGTTTATTTGCAAACACTAAACAACTTTCGATATGTGGGTCTCAAGTTTGACTCTCATCACCGAAGGTGCTTGCTCTCTAAACCATGGGGCATTATAATGTGATGATCCATCCAATTATTCATTGGTAAAGAGTAGCCCAAGAACTGGCAATGAGAGGTGTTGAATAGCTACCTTCCCTCTAGTCTTTCACTTCAAACTTAGGGATGGCTAATGTAGATAGCCCTCGAGTAGCTTTGTGCGATATTTAATTTATTTGCAGACATTATTCAATATTTTTTATATTATATTCAACATAAACATAGTAACTCTTATTTTTGCATGTGGATAGTGAGCAATAAACAATTTTCTCTTTATCAGGCCACTTGAATAGGCAAACTGTAGTCACACAATTAATAATACTTGTAATTATTAATACCATATGCACTGTATTAAAGTTACTAACACAGTCAGTCTTATGATACTAGTAGCAGACATAAAGGAAATAGGATGACACAAGTAGGAAATATTTTATTTTAAACAAAGTAGAGCACAGAATGTTTGGTGAAATAGAAAGTAACAAAACTAAACTTTTCTTTATATTCTTTAGAATATTTGTGTTTAATGCAGTTTACATTGTTACATTTTTCAAAGAAAACTAAATCTATGACAATACTCGAAGCTAATAACTCGTGGTTCTGTTCCCTAAGTAAAGTATATTGTGTTATTTCTTTATTGTTATTTTATTAATAGTTTTGGTTAAAATGTTTAGTATATCTACTTTTATTACTTTTTAGGATTTTTTCTGTTGTTATACTTTTATTGTAGAGATATTTTTTTGTTTTCTTAAATTAATATATGTATTTAAGTCTAACCTAAATCTCCTAAGCTGGCTGAACCTTGTGAAATGTTATTGGGATTATGGCCAGAAGTACTTTTAACAGTGAAGATATCCAATTGATGAAACAATGAATTCTGATTTTCATAAGTAAAAACATAAAAAAAGTTTATTTAATTAGCTATACTTCTTATCTGGTTGATTTTTTTGCTCTATGCAAGGCTGTTTTTGAAGGTCAATGTGGATTATTTATTCTCCTTTCGCTGTAAGCTACTAAGTGCAGAAATGTAGGAATGACACTTTAAACTGATCTTATTAATTAACATGGCCATGCTTGACAAAACTTTCCAAAAAGTAAATTAAAATAATCCAATCACAATGCTTTATTTGCTGCTCATTTGTTGTTGTTTTCCATTTATATTATGTTTATGGATATTTGAGTCGTGTGTGGCAGTTTAAAGAAGTGCAAATGAAATTGCAGTATACAAAAATAAAACTATCTTGAGCCAGGGATAAATACGGTTATATTTGGAAAACACAGTATGAGTCACTAAAGGAATTAAAAAAGTAAATGAAAGTTAATGTTGCTTCTATATTGTGAACTGTTTCACAATGTAATATAATTTACTAAAATAATGTTATCTCTTAAAACCTACTAGTTTGTAGTTTCAGACATGATAGCTTTGAAATTTTACAGATTGTCAAATTTAAAAAAATAATATTATATATGTATATGGGTTTTGTTGTTGTTTTTTTGCCAGTTGTAGAAATAAATGGCTTTTACTTATATTTCTTAATAGTATAAATATATACTATGTTGTTGTTGGGCTCAGGATTCTTCTATAGTAGATGT
>NW_013666257.1:147752-148558 GCF_000517525.1 Limulus polyphemus
GTGATTCACTTACGATTGTGGTCTTCTTTCTTCTGAAGATCCTATGTTCCTTTTGTCAAAGTGCACTCAGGCTGATTCAGTTACTTTAGAATTTCACTTTGACAGAATAAACTTATTTTTTCTTATTCCCTTTTCCACTGTTAGTTTCACTCTTATATATATATTAAACGTTAGGCCTATCACATCTATGGTATTTAACTTCACACCAACTATATTCTTTTTGCTTTTATCTTTCTAATACTGTCTGTCTGTCTGCTGCTTCCCCCCTTGTCTCATACTATTTATATCTTTATTACATAGTTGTCTGGCCACTTTCTATATTCTCAACACCAATCAGTTATTAACAAAATCTTCTACAATCATATGCTTTTAACTCTTATTATAACAAAACTTAAAAATAATAAAATATTCACTCACAAATATAAATTAGTCACTAATATTTAAACCAAACAGTCTTTTATATCATGACACAGATGTACACAGCATGGTCACAAGTAAATAGACACCACCTTTTCAGAAAAAATGAAATTTTTCAGTCATATTCACATGAATTGATATATTTATAATTTAATTAATATCTAGTAGATCTTCCTTTCACTTGGTGGAGTTCGTTGATCCTTTGGAGCATCGTGAGAATCATCTCGTCAATTTTAGATTGTGGGATTTTCACCCACTCTTGCTTCAAAACTTGGAGTAGATTGCTCTTCAAAGTTGGTTTTTTTGGTTGTTTCTTGACTTGCCGGTCGAGTATGGCCCAGAAGTTTTTGATGGGGTTCATGTCAGGAGATTGACTCAGCCAGGGCAAC
>NW_013666257.1:149438-153165 GCF_000517525.1 Limulus polyphemus
TTAAATGACGAAAAATTAGGTGTCTGTTTACTTGTGACCACTCAGTGCATCTTTGATTGTTTCACTCATTCTTTTTATAAAATATTAAAGATGAAACAACCCAAAGATTCATGAATAAATGTTAATACATTAACATTTTAATGCTTTTTATTGGAATTTTAACATGTAATGCACTTTCAAAAAAGATAGTTTGGAAATAGCATGAATGGTTAATGAAAGAAATTTTCTTGTTACTTGTAATATAGTTTCTTTCATCACCAATTCAAGCCATCTTCTCCAAAATTTATTGAACTGTAAGTAGATATCATGCTGCAGTATACGTATATGTGCACTGAAGAGATGCTTTTATATTTTCTACAGACAATTCTGGGTCTGTAAAAAAAGGGCTGATATAGGTCAAAAAATGAAACCTTAAGTACTTTTATCTAAAAAATTTTAAATGTACATAACAACACTGGCTGTGACTAGATGAATTGCCCAAAACCTCTAAGCTTAAATGGTTTGTCAGGGTTGTTTTTGTTTTGTTTTTTGACCAAAGTTGCCAAAAATTTATCACAGATAATTTGCACATTTTAATGGTAAAACCTATTTTCTAAAATAAAATATTTAGTGTACTTTTTATTATAAGATTTAATACTTTGATGTACCTGCTTAATGATAAAGTAAGAAAATTCATTCTATCTTTAAACAAGTTGTAATAATGCTCATACTCTTACTTGAAGAATACAACTATACCTAAAAGTTATTAAGAACATTCAAGAACATAATGACGTATATATTCTACCTTTGATGAAACTTCTGGGAAAAATAATTAGTTTCACTGAAGACATCTTTACTTGCAATTAAAACTTTAAATGTAAAATATAAATTTACAAAATTGAATAGGTAGGCAAGGTAACTTTGATATTTCATTTAACTAATTTTTTCTGAATATTATTCTCTAAATCAAGCTAAGTAAATTTATCAACATGGTTTAAATTTAAGATTTTATAAATATTTGTAGTTTAATGTAATATTTTACTGATGCTGGTTTAGTATATTTCAAACTGTGGTAAACTGAGTTATACTTTTGTAATGACTGTTAGTTTTATTTACAGAATATTTTGCCCAATGAAAATACTTAGCAATCAGCCAAAAGCTTATAAAAATCAGAACCACAGGGCCAACTTTTTCTACCATTATACCGACTTTTACGCACAACGATTTTCTTTATCATTCGTTTTGTATTTTTATTAATATTTTACGGTTGAACATTCTAAATTATTTTGAATGGGCTTATCTGTAGGGTTATATTTGGGCCAGACTTGGTAATGCTAGGGCCTGATGAACAGTTCACCCAACTTAGCTTATCTGGTGGAAAACCTAAACGACCTAATGTTATCTGCTCTCTTTGTCTCTTGCTCGGGCCAGATTTTTGCACCGATATAGTTTTTGTTGAAACAGCCGACCATGCTCGTCTTCAGCTACAGTTGGCATATAATTGGTAAGTTCTTTAAAAACTTATAATTGTAAACATTATATTGTGCTGTATTGGAATTATTTTGCATGGCTACTAGTTGACTTAGTTGAATGTTGGAATAAAACAAAAAGTCTGTTATAAAACTTTTATGATAAATATGAAAATATTACTTTTAACTACATGCAAGTGTATACTGTAAATGTTATTGTGTTGTAAAATGAAGATGACACAGGAATATGCAATGGATGTTGATCATATATAGGGCAGTCCAAAATTGTCCTTCCTATTTTAGAATTAAATAATTAAAGAAATTCAACGAGGAAGTTTTCAATATCTTGTAGCCCATATCAAACAGTTTTTATTGTTGTGTTTTTTCAGACCAGTGAGTAGTGTTACCATGTAAAATTGCAACCGTGCAAGAAAACACTCAATGCATCCTTTGGTTTACAGAGATAAAGTCAGTGACTGTGGTGCATTGTAATTACAGATGCCAGTACGGGAAAGAAGTATGGGGGTATATTAAGGATATCGTGTATCTCACACCTGTAGCAAACATCACGGAGCTAAAGACCAAGATAACAGATGGCATTGCCACTGTAACTGTGAACATGTTGCAATGAACATGGACTGAAATTGAATATTGGTTAAATGTGCTGAGAGCCACTAATTGTGCATATGTAGAAGTCTACTGACATGTCAGTAATAGTAATATACATTTGAGTTTCGCTACAAGATGTTGAAAACTGCATGGATATATTTCTTTAGTTATTTGATTATAATATTTTAATATAGGAAAGATAATTTTGGGCCACCCTGTATTATGCATATAGTTAAAATATATGTGTGAAAGAAATATAATTAGGTTGTTGTAGCAGAAACATCTAAATACTTAACATTCAATGCCACACAGTTCAAGCAAGTGAAAGTATAGGTTGATATAATATAGAATACATAGTTATTCTTCTCATTTTTTCAGGCATTTTGAGACTTTTAATAAAAGCCAAGAAACGGCTGCAAGCCTCTTCAGTGTTCCGGATTTCGTGGGGGACTTGTGTAAGGCTATAGCTTCACGGATCAGGGGTACTGTGGCCAGTGTAACTTTTGATGATTTTCACAAGGTGAACTCTTCTGTATCTCTTATTAAATATCAGTGTTCTGACTGGATCTTTAATGCATCAGTTAATTTAGAAACAAATTTAAAGGTTCAAGTTGAAATGTAAAGCTCATTATATCCATTAACTTCTATCTAATTATTCTGAATATTTTTCCTAATTCTCTTGAAAACACAAGTAGTATGAACAGTTGGAATCAAGTTCATGATTTTAAAACTAAAACTGAGCATGCTGGACAATGTAGCCAATAGAAATCATCTCAGTTGATGTGGCTTTTCAGTGGTTTATGTGGATTTAGACAAATGTTTGAATCAACTGAACGCTGATGAATAAGCCTAAGAAAACAAAAATAAAATGCATTATTTGTGCCATTTTTTAGGTTTTGCTTCCTCTCCAATTTGTTTTTGTCCCCGTTTTTCTTTTCAGTTTTGAAAACTTTCACAAATGTTATTATTGTTATAAAAGTTTTTGCATGTTCTGAATCTCGTTACCTGACAGTTTCCATCCATAATATTGCCCCTCAGTGCCTAAGTGGTCAGCTTAAGAACTTATAATGCTAAGGTATAGGGTATGATTTCTGTGTTGGGCACAGTGCAAATAGCCCATTGTGCAGCTTTTTGTTTGAACAAACCATAAGTTGTTGAGAATAAAGATAAACATTTTAATTTGTTGATATGATTTTTTATTTAAACTTTGCTTGGCTTAATGTGAGCTTTCTTCTTGGGTACTTTCTATTTCTCTTCATTTCTGTTAGTTTTCCATTGAGTCAGTGGTAACTTTACAGACATTAACAGTCGATGTGTTCGAAGTAAATCGACGTTTGATAATAAACAAGATTATGACACTTATGATATACAACATTGTTTATTGACAAAGAGGGGACATAGATAAACGTTTTGGAATTCTATCAGATTCCATCTTCAGTATCTAAAGCAAAATAAAATAAATTTACACAAGTCTTTGGACATTGTCAAAGTACAATTGCTAAATATAATGCTAATTAAACAAGTAAAACACAAAACAGTAATCATGGGGAGAAATTACAGCAAGGAAACAAAACAAAAAAAAAAAAGATAAAATCAGTAATATCAACATATTAAGAAATGTATAATTTAAATGAAGACTGCATGTTGTTCAGTGTTGGAGAGTGCTGTTT
>NW_013666257.1:153270-158713 GCF_000517525.1 Limulus polyphemus
TTGCAGAGGATAGAGGAATTTGATAGTATAGGTTGATGTCCTGTTTCTTTAATGTGTTGCCGTATAGAGGAAACACAGGAGTTACTCAATTTTTTTTGTGTTTTGATGGTTGTAAATCATAAGTGTCGTAATCTTGTTTATTATCTAACTTTACATACTTAGATTGCTAAAAACCTGGATTCAGTTAGTCCCTGTGGTAATTAGAGTATAGATAACCCATTGTGTAGTTTTGTGCCAAAACAAACGCACCACCCTTTCTATTTTGGCTGTCTCTTGTATTCTCATAGTCTTGACTATTTTTGTGTAATTATTTTCTGGTTTATTTGATTTTAAATTGCATACATGGTAACTTTTAAAAAGTACAGAATTTTATTGTTGTAATTGAGAGGAGAGGCCCATCACCGACATAAGCTTAATAGACTCATTCATTTCAACACCATTCTTCATGTTCACAAATGACTTCTCTTCTTGTACTTCCTGTTTCCTCCTTTTTTTGTTCAGCTTTTAATAACTTGTAAATGAAAAGGTTAAGCTGCCTTTCATGTTCACCTAAGTTTATTTCTAAGAAGAATCAACAAAATTATTAACTTTATCAAACATCTTTCTACTGTAAAGTTTTGTTGTAGTGAACTACAATTTGTCTTTCTGATTATATGTAAAATAATAAAAAACAAAAGTTATTAGTACATAAAAAAAACTATAAGAGGAAACAAGGTAAAAAACGTTACTCAGCAATGTTTGTAATGCTTTAAATTTTAGATTTATTGCATATGTTGACTTACTATGTTTTAATGAGTATTCCGAAATGGTCTTACCTCATCTAACCCAAAGCTATCTCGATCTTGGACTGCCCTCTAAACATTGTTAAAATTTTTTGCTAACAGCTCACTAGTCTTTATACACCATCAGTTTCATGCCATTTCAGTACGTGTGCTGATCATGTGGCTACCCTTCACCAATAATACTGCACCATATATACTAATGTAGCTAGCTCCCTCCACTATTTTAGAACAATCTTCACTTTCTTGATCGGCATTCTTTTCATATTCTTACACATCTGTTCTTTCAGTGCAGTTGCTTTCCACTTGATTGGATATTGATATGCCTTCACTGGCCCCTCCACTTTTGCAATGTGGGATTCTAGCTTTGGGTGAAAAGAGGTAAGACCATTTCCAGGTTAACATTTTCTTATACTGAAAATGTATTTCCGATAAGTACTTACCTCCTTTCACCCACTTCCCACCCTTCCTCTCCACTAATATGCTGGTGTTTCTGGTTTCTACCTGCCAATTCTTGAAAATCAGGATCATTGTAGAATAGCAGAGGGAGCTAGTTGTGCCAGTATAGATGGCGTAGTGTGATTGGTGGAGGGTAATCACATGATCAGCACATGTTCTGAAATGTCACAAAACTGATGGGGGTATAAAAGAATGTTAGTGAAAAATTTTAACAATGCTTAGAGGGTAGAAACGAGATAGCTTTTTTGTGAGCACTTACCAGAAATACCAACTATGATAAAAATATATGTATATTCTTTGTTTGATCAACCACACTATTTTCTTTCCAGTTGTTATGCGATGCAAATTTAGAACACTTATTAAATTCTTTTATCTTTGTATGTAACAATTGACATAATTTTTTTTACCTAGCTTGTAAGATTTAGTATTATTCTTTAACATATATAGTGATCTCATTTCATGGTTCAACTGATTTTTTTTATGCCAGCTCATTCTATTAGTAAACTGATTATTGTTTCTATCTCTTTGCTTCTATGGAGATACAGTAACCAAACTTTTATTAATAACTGATTAAAAGGCAAAGTAGCAGCTCTTCAGTGAGCACCCTTTTTATCATTTCCTTATTACAGTAAGTCAGGTATTATCTTTAACTCGTTTCTGAGACTCGTAGTTTGAAAACTTGTGGTTTGTTTTGATGCTTTGTTCCAGTCCAATAAAAGAGTATCATGTAACTTAAATTGTAGCTTCTACTTTGTGTATGTGTGTGTGTGTGTGTTTGAAGGTTATTATATGTATTAAATAGGGATGTTTTAACAGTAGGAGGTATTGTTGGATTTTGGTTATACTTTATTTTATTTTATCTCAGATACAGATTATCATCCATATTGTCAATGTTAGAAAAATTAGTGAAAGCTTAACTTTTAAACCCTTTATCTAAATTTGTCCATGCTGTTTCATCTTGTCTGTAAATTAATAACATTCTGGATGGTATTAAACATTAAAGTTTTAATCCTTACAATTTTGAAGTAAGTTTCAGTTAAGCTAAAGCAATATTGCAAATGATATTATTATTCTGACTTATGTACAGAACTCTGCAAAAATAATCCGCACAGCTGTGTTTGGATACGACGAGAACCTTAAGATGAGGAACCAGTTCGGGTTTCCTCAGAACAACCTAATGATCACAAGCGTAGACATCCAAAGTGTGGAACCTGTGGATCAGAGGACAAGAGACTCATTACAGAAGTCTGTACAGCTGGCTATTGAGATTACTACACAGAGTCTAGAGGCTACTGCTAGGTAAACATTTCATGTCTTCTAATTAATCTGCAATCAGAGACATATTTTGCTAGTAATATATTTGGAATGGGTATAAAATCATGTTCCTTTTTTCTATAAACATTGTAAGATACAGGGAATTTATTTCATTATAATTAGCAGCAATGTGGTTCTCAGCAAACAGGATTTTTTTATTGTGATTTCAAAGTGTAATGTTATTGAATAATGTTGTTTTTTTATGAAGTTGTAAAAATTTTTACACTCCATTGTAAGTGATGCAGATTGTAACCTTTTCTTTATTCCAACTTTCTTTTGATTTGTGTAACAAGTTAATTTCTCATGGATATCATATTTAACAAAGGTATTTTACAATACATTTTATTGCTTGACTTCTTGAACATAGCAAATGTGATTTGCATTAAGACATTGTTGCTGAAATTTTGAAAAATCTTCTAAGTGATATTTGAAGTACATCTTATTGTTGGAACATACTAAACCATATTTAAACCTGGTTTAGTACGTTCCGGCAATAGGATGAACCAGAAAAACCTGGTTTAGTATATTCTGGCAGTAAGATGAACTAGAAAAACCTGGTTTAGTACATTCCAGCAATAAAATGAATCAGAAATCTTGTTCATCTTATTGCTGGAATGTAATAAACCAGGTTTATCTTGTTCATCTTATTGCTGGAATGTAATAAACCAGGTTTATCTGGTTCATCTTATTGCAACAAAATACTAAAACAGTTTTTCTGGTTCATCTTATTGTTGCAATGTACAAAACAGGTTTAATCTGGTTCATCTTATTGCTGCAATGTACAAAACAGTTTTTTCTGGTTCATCTTATTGCTGCAATGTACAAAAACAGGTTTTTTTTCTGGTTCATCTTATTGCTGCAATGTACAAAAACGTTGTTTATAATGATGCAAGAAAACTATGATAAAAAGCTAAAACATAAGCGGTTGACAAACCCATCCCCATTTCTTAAATTTTTACATAGCTTAGTATTTTATAAACTGTGTATCTGTTGAATATACCTAGGTAGACTTTTCATTTACAAATAGAGTTACTCACTTACTTCAAACTTTACTGGCAGGCATGAGGCAGAGAGGCGTGAACAAGAAGCCAAAGGACGTCTTGAAAGACAGAAGATCATGGATGAAGTGGAAGCCGAACATGCTAGAAAAGAACTGCTTGAGCTACAGGCTTCTAGTATGGTGGTGGAGAGCTGTGGGCAAGCCAAAGCAGATGCCCAAAGTCGTGTTGAATCACAACTGATAGAGGGCAAATCTGGAGTTGAAAAAGCCAAATTGAAAGCAGAGGCTTTGAGAATTGAAGCAGTAGGTCTTGAAAATTATTTTTTACTTGATATTAAAATGTTGTGTAACATAGCATGGTTTCTGATGACAAGAGACAATACTTTGGAGGGATGAACATTGTTTTGCTATGAGCACTTGTCAAAGTAAGCTATAGGTTAGAGATAAGAAAAACCTAAAATTCTTAAATTCTTTGTTATGTATGATAAAATGTAACAAACTCAGGTATTATCACACAGAAAGATTGTAGCATAATTCTTATTCTCTCTCTATAAAAAATGTAGTGTATATAAATATATATATATATGTTTTGCCTTACCTTCCCTATGTTAGGTATGCCGTTTATTTTTTCTCTTAGGAAACTGAACTAGAACGACTGACTCGTGCAAGACAAGCTGAGATTCAATATCTTCAGGAACAGAATAATTTAGAAGTGAAAAAAGCTGAAAAACTAGCAGATATTGATATTCAGAAGTTCAAAAATGTAGTGGGTTCTTTGGGTCAAGAAACAATTCGTTCCATTGCTCAGGCAGGTCCTGAATTAGAGGTGAGTGTGTAGGACATCATTTTAAAGTTCAGGATTTTACTTTTCAGTGTGATGGGAAATAAGATTTTATGCATGCATATCAAGTTAAAAAAAATTGTTGTTTTACATTTTTCACATGCTCTTTGCATTGTTATCTAGACAAAATAATACTTGTTTGAAATTTATAAGTAGAAGAAAATGTGCAAAAAAAACACCAATAATAGCTAGGATTTTGATAAATTCTTCCTAATCCATTTAGCATATGTGTTGTTTCTGCTTAAATCCATTATAATATTTCTAGCAGATGAAACTTTTATGAACTTTACTTAATTTTTATAAATGTTTAAATGTGTTTTACTTCTGTCTTAATCATATAATGCATTAAGAAATTAAGGCTTGACTGATGAGACATCTTTGTGTGACACCCTATATTCCAAACTCGTGTGTAAATACTGTCATAAAAACACCAAACCTTTAAATAAGTATCTAGTTTTATGACTGAAAATAAAAAAATACTTTTATGTTAAAACTAGGAAATTACAACTTTTTCAGCATAGTTTTATATTGTGAATCTTAGTTTTAATATTTGTTGATGCTTGTGTATAAAAAATCTAATGTATCATTTCCTGTTAAAATGAGTTACATATTGTTACAGTAGACTTGTTTTGGAATAACTCTTAATACTTAATTTAAATGCTGGATTAAATAGGAATATATTAACCATTATCAATGGCTGTATTAGGGATTGAAGGTTATACATTTACTTTTTGAAATATTTAAAAGTGTCCCATATTTTATGATATCTTTCCAGGTGAAGCTCTTACAAGGGCTCGGCATCCAATCAGCATTAATTACAGATGGCGTAACTCCTCTTAACCTCTTTAGTACAGCAAAAGGACTTATTGGAGTCAAATCACCTCAGGTATAATGTTTTTAGCAAACTAAGATGGTATATTATCTTTGGAGTGTGAAAACAACCTTGTTTGTAACATTCAACTAATCGATTATTGTTTATTTTTAAAAATATGATTGAAATGTTATGTACACAAAGACACTTGTGATTAATTGTTAAAATTTCTTTATTTT
>NW_013666257.1:158762-162204 GCF_000517525.1 Limulus polyphemus
TATTTTTAAAAATATGATTGAAATGTTATGACACAAAGCACTTGTGATTAATTGTAAAATTTACTTTATTTCAGCACAAAGAAGAAGAGTAGACCAAGTTATTAAATTGACACAACACACAGGAATTTATACTGATTGACAGACTATCATCATCTTAAATTCTTAATTAGAATTTCAATCACCTGCATGTTTGATTAATCATGAAAATTTTTTATATGAGCTGTAATTAGTCTTAGTAACAGTTAATATAAATTAAGATGACAATAAAAAGATCACAAATAGTTGTTGATAATTGACTACAGTGTTTTGATGCAATTGTAATTTAGACACCCGTGTTTTTGTTTATTTTCTGAAATGTGAAAATTTTTTTTTTGCTCACAAATTCCTCAGTCTTAAATGATAAAATGTTAATCATTAAAATGATTACTTGAGTAATCCTGTCAGTTCAAAATTAGGGACAGCTAGCATAGATACTCCTTATGTAACTTTGCATGAATATTTGAAACAAACCAATCTAATATGTAATGTATTTGAACTTTTACTATGTTTTCAACAAATTAAACATACTACAAGGTTATTAGCCTGGTGGTGTTATAGAAAATTTATTGTGATTAAAAGTGCTGCAATTGTATGTCAAAAAAAGTGTTTACCTTGTGGCCACAATTACCATTTTAAATGTTCATTTTCCTTGTACTTCTAGTGTAGTTTCATGACTGCGACTTTGTTAATAAATATACAAAAACAAAATGGAACAGATATTACATTACCATACTTTTTGTCTCTACTATCTCCGAGTATGACGTGTTCAGATTCTGTTAGTTCGTAGGAATACGCTGTTTTTATAGCTTAGCTATGTTTTCTCAGATGATACAAGCCCATTCTTGTTATAGTATCTGACAGTAACAAGTTTTAAGATCAAAAACAAAGATGCCAACATAATTTGTGCCGAGTTTAGGTAAATAGTATTTGATAATGACAAACCGATTTTTTAGAAATATAAAGTTTGGAGATGGCTTGACTGGGTAATGAAAAAAAAACGTTATTGTAAATGTACAACTGTGAACCAATCTCTGGTCATGTGATCTCTTTGTTCAATACTGTGTGTGTGTATGTGTATGTATATATATTCATGTGCCTCTGTGAACTACTTATACCTGAGGATGATATAATATTGTCAAAACATCGACACACACACACACCAAATACTTCACTGTTATACAGGGTGTCTGAAAAGTCTGGAACCATAGGTGATTTGCAGCTTTTCTTAATATCTGATATTTATGACTGATTATGGTGCTGTCAAAGCATGAAAAGATCAAGTTATCCAAGTTTATTTCGAATTACAAAGGCAGCATTCTGTAAAATTCACTGCAGTCCTATGGTTCCAGCCTTACACCATGTAGAGTTTTGAATTAAGATAGAGAATGTACATACTTATAATAAGTACTTTTATAATGTCAGTTGTTTGATTATGTCCGACATCAGATTGTATGAGTGACAACTGCCACCAACCATGTCGAACACTTAAATTGAAGGTTGGCTACAGGATGCATCAAGCTGGCTACACTTCACCTTCGTCTGTTTATAATTTGTTTAACACATGTGGTTGGGTTAGTAATAAGCAAGAGGGGAAAACTCATCATTGTTCATTCATGTTCACCAATAGATTTCTCAGATTTTTATAGCAAGGGAAAATTTTCTGAACCAACTTGTTGCCCGACGATGTTATAAGAGCTGTCACTTAATTTCAAGAACAACTTGCATCACAAAATGGAACCTATAAAAAAGAAACCATGCTAACTGACCCTGTTCCTTATAACCCTAATTTTATTACTATTGTAAACTCTTGTCAATTTGGCATTCTCATTATCAGTCTTATGTCATGTTTCCTTGATTTTGCTCATAATCCACTATTATCCTCATTTAATGGTGCAATTTTTCCCAAAACCATCTTGAAGAAAACTCGTATATAAACAGGAAATGTGAAGTTTTTAATTACCATTCCATGTATGGTAGCTATCCTGGGTTACGAACAGTTTCCTTGTATCTCAATTTACCTTGTTCAGAATTAGCTTTAATGGAATCTGAACCTGAATAGCAGCTTATATGCAAGTGGGTTAAGTGGCCCTTTGTTCAGATATAGCCATCTCTGACTTTTAACAATAGAAAAGGCAGCTAACAGCACCTGTCACCACAAAGGCTGTGTCAGGTTCTTTTGAACTGAATAGTGGGAATGACTGTCACTTTTATAACATGCCCACAGTTGAAAGTGCAAGACAAATTTGATCATATTACAGAGTTCTTTTCAATTTTCTTTCAGTTATAGCACAGTGAAAAAAAAAGTTGGGGTCAAATTATTGAAGTATGAAGAAAAAGTATGTGAACAAGAAATGTCACTGAAAGTGCCCACGAGTTTCTCTTTGAGGACTTAAAGTTTGCCAGTATCAAAATAAATGGACAGGATGGTTTTTGTTTGCTGGTTTCTAAGAGGAAAAGTATATCTTCAAAATAGAGATAACATTATCAATACTTCTATATAAAGTATCCCCACTGGCACGTTTAGAACTTTAAAATGAATTAATTATATTTTATTTTTGAAGAGATTTTACAATTCAGGGATAAAAAAAGATCATACAGTGGTATTTCTAGTAATTATTTGTATAAAGTATATTTGCATTGTAATTTACGAAGATGTTATATTCGTGTTATAATGCAAATTTGCATTGATTTTTTTATCAATTATGTTACATAATTGACCAGTAGATGTCGCAACTCAGTTTGATGCTTCAGGAGCCCTCGACATTAGTAATTAAAGCGAGTCAAAATTGTCAAATATCTTAAGACAAGATCCCCCTTCAATTGATTTGAACAACTTGTAATCCCCAAGGTTTAAAGCATCCAAAAATATGCAAATTGGGTGTATTTCTATATCGTATAACACAGTCATAGTTTATTTTCAACCTAAGAAATATAAACAACCGTGTCAGAATTTAAAAATCTGATCTTCGCCAATTGTCAGAATTTTAACTTATATTTCTTAATAGTATAAATATATACTAAGTTGTTGTTGGGCTTAGGATTCTTCTACAGTAGGTGTCTGTGCCTTGTTAACGATAAATTCAGCGATGAATAAACAGCACGCACTTTTTGTTTTCAAAATGATATATTAGTACCCTCTGTGATTCACTTACAATTGTGGCACGAGTTACCGTAATCGTTTGGTCTTATATCTTTTGAAGATACCCTGTTCCTTTTGTCAAAGTACACTCAGGCTGATTCAATTACTTTAGAACCACGCTTTGAGGAAATAAAATTATTTTTTCTTATCTACTTTTCTACTGTTAGTTTCACTCTAACATATACACCTGGAAAAAAGTTAAGCACCCCCAAATATTTTCAGGATTGTTTATTGAAAATAAGGTTTAATTTTCATGATGTTGAG